>NW_026734465.1:0-300000 GCF_949786415.1 Peromyscus eremicus
GACTCTTCTTACCAGAAAACAACTCTTGCTCGTAGGACCAGAAACTGCATGGGATTCAACTCCATATAGGACTGGGAAAAAAACGCTAGCCCGCCTTACAAGAAACACACTCTGCTTTTGAGAAAAGAGCACTCCTCTACACTACTGTGTTTCCTATGGGGTCCGAACAGTGAGCTTGCTTAGAAAAAAACAACTGTGCTTCCTACACACACGGGCCATATCTAGTTCAACTCTTCTTAGGAAACTGACAAGAACAGTAGCTCCTCTTCATCCAATACACTGTACTTGCTGGGAACCGACGCCAAAGCTATTTGCACTGTGTATGACATTGTGAGCGCAATAGTGATTCTTCTTACCAGAAAACAATTCTTGCTCATAGGACCAGAAACTGCATGGGATTCAACTCCATTTAGAACTGGGAAACAAACGCTAGCTCGCCTACAAGAAACACACTCTGCTTTTGAGAAAAGAGCACTCATCTACTCTACTGGGTTTCCTATGGGTTCCGAACAGTGAGCTTGCTCAGAACAAAAGACCTGTGCTTCCTACACACACGGGCCATATCTAGTTCCACTCTGCTTAGGAAACTGAAAAGAACAGTAGCTGCTCTTCAGTCCAATACACTTTACTTGCGGGGAACAGACGCGAGTGCTATTTGCACTGTGTATGGCAATGGGAGCGCAATAGTGACTCTTCTTACCAGAAAACAACTCTTGCTCGTAGTACCAGAAACTGCATGGGACTCAACTCCATTTCTGACTGGGAAACAAACACTAGCTCGACTTTCAAGAAAAACAATCAAATTTTGAGAATAGAGCACTCATCTACTCTACTGTGTTTCCTATGATGTCCGCATAGTGTGCTTTCTCAGAACAAAAGAACTGTGCTTCCTACACACATGGGATATATCTGGTTCAACTCCTCTTATGAAAATGACAAGAAGAGTAGATCCTCTTCAGTACAATACAGTGTACTTGTTGGGAAGAGACGCGAGTGCTATTTGCACTATGTATGGAAATGGGAGCGCAATAGTGACTTTCCTTACCAGAAAACAACTCTTGCTCATAGGACCAGAAACTGGATGTGATTCAACTCCATTTAGGACTGGGAAACAAATGCTAGCTCGCCTTACAAGGAACACACTCTGCTTTTGAGAAAAGGGCACTCTTCTACTCTATTGTGTTTCCTACGGGGTCCGAACTGTGAGCTTGCTCAGAACAAAAGACCTGTGCTTCCTACACACACGGGCCATATCTGGTTAAACTCTGCTTAGGAAACTGACAAGAACAGTAGCTCCTCTTCAGTCCAATACACTGTACTTGCTGGGAACAGACGCAAGTGCTATTTGCCCTGTGTATGACAATGGGTGCGCAATATTGACTCTTCTTACCAGAAAACAATTCTTGCTCGTAGGACCAGAAACTGCATGTGATTCAACTCCATTTAGGACTGGGAAAAAAATGCTAGCTCGCCTTACAAGAAACACACTCTACTTTTGAGAAAAGAGCACTCTTCTACTCTACTGTGTTTCCTATGGTGTCCGAACAGTGAGCTTGCTCAGAACAAAAGAACTGTGCTTACTACACACACGGTCCATATCTGGTTCAACTCTGCTTAGGAAACTGACAAGAACAGTAGCTCCTCTTCAGTCCAATACACTGTACTTGCTGGGAACAGACGCAAGTGCTATTTGCACTGTGTTTGGCAATGGGAGCTCAATAGTGACTCTTCTTACCAGACAACAACTCTTACTCGTAGGACCAGAAACTGCATGGGATTCAACTCCATTTCTGACTGGGAAGTAAATACTAGCTCGCCTTTCAAGGAACACAATCTAATTTTGAGAAAAGAGCACTCATCTACTCTACTGTGTTTCCTATGGTGTCCGCACAGTGTGCTTTCTCAGAAAAAAAGAACTGTGTTTCCTTCACACACGGGCCATATCTAGTTCAACTCCTCTTAGGAAAATGACAAGAACAGTAGCTCCTCTTCAGTCCAATACACTGTACTTATTGGGAACAGACTGGAGTGATATTTGCACTGTGTATGGCAATGGGAGCGGAATAATGACTCTTCTTACCAGACAACAACTCTTACTCGTAGGACCAGAAACTGCATGTGATTCAACTCCATTTAGGACTGGGAAACAAACGCTAGCTCGCTTTACAAGAAACACACTCTGCTTTTGAGAAAAGAGCACTCTTCTACTCTACTGTGTTTCCTATGGTGTCCGCACAGTGTGCTTTCTCAGAAAAAAAGAACTGTGTTTCCTTCACACACGGGCCATATCTAGTTCAACTCCTCTTAGGAAACTGAGAAGAACAGTAGCTCCTCTTCAGTCCAATACACTGTACTTGCTGGGAACAGACGCGAGGGCTATTTGCACTGTGTATGGCAATGGGTGCGCAATAGTGACTTTCCTTACCAGAAAAAAACTCTTGCTCATAGGACCAGAAACTGCATGTGTTTCAACTCCATTTAGGACTGGGAAACAAACGCTAGCTCGCCTTACAAGAAACAAACTCTGCTTTTGAGAAAAGCACACTCTTCTACTCTACTGTGTTTCCTATAGGATCCGAACAGTGAGCTTGCTCAGAACAAAAGAACTGTGCTTCCTACACACACGGCCATATCTAGTTCAATTCTGCTTAGGAACCTGAAAGAACAGTAGATCCTCCTCAGTCCAATACACTGTACTTGGTGGGAACAGACGCCAGTGCTCTTTGTCCTGTATATGGCAATGGAAGCACAATAGTGACTCTTCTTACCATAAAACAACTCTTGCTCGTAGGACCAGAAACTGCATGTGATTCAACTCCATTTAGGACTGAGAAAAAAATGCTAGCTTGCCTTACAAGAAACAAACTCTGCTTTTGAGAAAAGAGCACTCTTCTACTCTACTGTGTTTCTTATGGGGTCCAAACAGTGAGCTTGCTCAAAACCAAATAACTGTGCTTCCTACACACACGGATCATATCTAGTTCAACTCTCCTTAGTAAACTGACAAGAACAGTAGCTCCTATTCAGTCCAATACAATGTACTTGCGGGGAACAGACGGGAGTGCTCTATGCACTGTGTATGACAATTGGAGCCCAATAATGACTTGTCTTACCAGAAAACAACTCTTGCTCGTAGGACAAAAAACTGCATGTGACTCAACTCCATTTAGGACTGGGAAACAAACGCTAGCTCGACTTTTAAGAAACACACTCTGCTTTTGAGAAAAGAGCACTCTTCTACTCTACTGTGTTTCCTATGTGTTCTGAAAAGTGAGCTTGCTCAGAAAAAAAGACTGTGCTTCGGACACACACGGCCATATCTAGTTCAAGTCTGCTTAGGAACCTGACAAAAAAAAGTAGATCCTCTTCAGCCCAATACACTGTACTTGCTGCGAACAGATGCCAGTGCTATTTTCCTGTGTATGGCAATGGCAGGGCAATAGTGACTCTTCTTACCATAAAACAACTCTTGCTCGTAGTACCAGAAACTTCATGGGATTCAACTCCATTTAGGACTGCGAAACAAACGCTAGCACGCCTTACAAGAAATACACTCTGCTTTAGAGAAAAGAGCACTCTTCTACTCTACTGTGTTTCCTATGGGGTACAAACAGTGAGCTTGCAAAGAACAAAAGAAATGTGCTTCCTACAAACACGGATCATATCTAGTTCAACTCTGCTTAGGAAACTGACAAGAACATTAGCACCTATACAGTCCAATACACTGTACTTGCTGGGAACAGACGCGAGTGCTATTTGCACTGTGTATGGCAATGGGAGCGCAATGTGACTTTCCTTACCAGAAAAGAACTCTTGATCGTAGGACCTGAAACTGCATGTGATTCAACTCCATTTAGGACTAGGAAACAAATGCTAGCTCGCCTTACAAGAAACACACTCCGCTTTTGAGAAAAGAGCACTCTTCTTCTCTACTGTGTTTCCTATAGGGCCAGAACAGTGAGCTTGCTCAGAACAAAACAACTGTGCTTCCTACACACACGGGCCATATCGAGTTCAACTCTGCTTAGGAACCTGACAAGAACAGTAGCTCCTCTTCATTCCAATACACTGTACTTGCTGGGAACAGACGCATGTGATATTTGCACTGTGTATGGCAATGGGAGCACAAGAGTGACTTTCCTTACCAGAAAACAACTCTTGCTCGTAGGACCAGAAACTGCATGTGATTCCACTCCATTTAGGAGTGGAAACAAACGCAAGCTCGCCTTACAAGAAACACACTCTGCTTTTGAGAAAAAAGCACTCTTCTACTCTACTGTGCTCCCTATGGGGTCCGAACAGTGAGCTTGCTCAGAACAAAAGAACTGTGCTTCGTACACACGACCATATCTAGTTCAACTCTGTTTAGGAACCTGAAAAGAACAGTAGATCCTCTTCAGTCCAATATACTGTACTTGCTGGGAAAAGACGCGAGTGCTATTTGCATTGTGTACGGCAATGGGAGCACAATAGTGACTTTCCTTACCATAAAAAAACTCTTGCTCATAGGACCAGAAACTGCATGTGATTCAACTCCATTTAGGTCTGGGAAACAAATGCTAGCTCGCCTTAAATGAAACACACTCTGCTTTTGAGAAAAGAGCACTCTTCTACTCTACTGTGTTTCCTATGGGGTCCGAACAGTGAGCTTGCTCAGAACAAAAGAACTGTGCTTCCTACACACACGTGCCATATCTAGTTCAACTCTGCTTAGGAAACTGACAAGAACAGTAGCTCCTTTTCAGTCCAATACACTGTACTTGCGGGGAAGAGACGCGAGTGCTATTTGCACTGTGTATGGCAATTAGAGCACAATAGTGACTCGTCTTACCAGAAAACAACTCTTGCTCGTGGGACAAAATACTGCATGTGACTCAACTCCATATAGGACTGGGAAACAAACGCTAGCTCGCCTTACAAGAAACACACTCTGCTTTTGAGAAAAGAGCACTCTTCTACTCTACTGTGTTTCCTATGGAGTCCAAACACTGAACTTGCTCAGAACAAAAGAACTGTGCTTCATACACACACGGCCATATCTATTTCAATTCTGCTTAGGAACCTGACAAGAACAGTAGATCCTCTTCAGTCCAATACACTGTACTTGCTGGGAACAGACGAGAGTGCTATTTGCACTGTGTATGGCATTGGGAGTGCAATAGTGACTTTCCTTACCAGAAAACAACTCTTGCTCGTAGGACCAGAAACTGCATGTGATTCAAATCCATTTAGGACTAAGAAACAAATGCTAGCTCGCCTTACATGAAACACACTCTGCTTTTGAGAAAAGAGCACTCTTCTACTCTACTGTGTTTCTTATGGGGTCCAAACAGTGAGCTTGCTCAGAACCAAAGAACTGTGCTTCCTACACACACGGATCATATCTAGTTCAACACTGCTTAGTAAACTGACAAGAACAGTAGCTCCTTTTCAGTCCAATACAATGTACTTGCGGGGAACAGAGGCGAGTGCTATTTGCACTGTGTATGGCAATTGGAGCCCAATAATGACTTGCCTTACCAGAAAACAACTCTTGCTCGTAGGACAAAAAACTGCATGTGACTCAACTCCATTTAGGACTGGGAAACAAACGCTAGCTCGACTTTTAAGAAACACACTCTGCTTTTGAGAAAAGAGCACTCTTCTACTCTACTGTGTTTCCTATGTGTTCTGAAAAGTGAGCTTGCTCAGAACAAAAAAACTGTGCTTCGGACACACACGGCCATATCTAGTTCAAGTCTGCTTAGGAACCTGACAAGAACAGTAGATCCTCTTCAGTCCAATACACTGTACTTGCTGGGAACAGACGCCAGTGCTATTTGCACTGTGTATGGCAATTGGAGCCCAATAATGACTTGCCTTACCATAAAACAACTCTTGCTCGTAGGACCAGAAACTGCATGTGATTCAACTCCATTTAGGACTGGGAAACAAATGCTAGCTCGCCTTACATGAAACACACTCTGCTTTTGAGAAAAGAGCACTCTTCTACTCTACTGTGTTTCCTATGGGTTCCGAACAGTGTGCTTGCTCAGAACAAAAAAACTGTGCTTCGAACAAACACGGCCATATCTAGTTCAAGTCTGCTTAGGAACCTGACAAGAACAGTAGATCTTCTTCAATCCGATACACTGTACCTACTGGGAACAGACGCATGTGCTATTTGCACTGTGTATGGCAATGGGAGCGCAATAGTGACTTTCCTTACCATAAAACAACTCTTGCTCGTAGGACCAGAAACTGCATGTGATTCAACTCCATTTAGGACTGGGAAACAAATGCTAGCTCGCCTTACATGAAACACACTCTGCTTTTGAGAAAAGAGCACTCTTCTACTCTACTGTGTTTCCTATGGGTTCCGAACAGTGAGCTTGCTCAGAACAAAAAAACTGTGCTTCGGACACACACGGCCATATCTAGTTCAAGTCTGCTTAGGAACCTGACAAGAACAGTAGATCCTCTTCAATCCGATACACTGTACTTGCTGGGAACAGACGCGAGTGCTATTTGCACTGTGTATGGCAATTGGAGCCCAATAATGACTTGCCTTACCATAAAACAACTCTTGCTCATAGGACAAAAAACTGCATGTGACTCAACTCCATTTAGGACTGGGAAACAAACGCTAGCTCGACTTTTAAGTAACACACTCTGCTTTTGAGAAAAGAGCACTCTTCTACTCTACTGTGTTTCCTATGTGTTCTGAAAAGTGAGCTTGCTCAGAACAAAAAAACTGTGCTTCCTACACACACGGCCATATCTAGTTCAAGTCTGCTTAGGAACCTGACAAGAACAGTAGATCCTCTTCAGTCCAATACACTGTACTTGCTGGGAACAGACGCCAGTGCTATTTGCACTGTGTATGGCAATGGCAGCGCAATAGTGACTCTTCTTACCAGAAAACAACTCTTTCTCGTGGACCAGAAACTGCATGTGATTCAACTCCATTTAGGACTGGGAAACAAACGCTAGCTCGCCCTACAAGAAACACACTCTGCTTTTGAGAAAAGAGCACTCTTCTACTCTACTGTGTTTCCTATGGGGTCCAAACAGTGAGCTTGCTCAGAACAAAAGAACTGTGCTTCCTACACAAGCGGGACATATCTCGTTCAACTCTGCTTAGGAAACTGACAAGAACAGTAGCTCCTCTTCAGTCCGATACACTGTACTTGCTGGGAACAGACGTGAGTGCTATTTGCACTGTGTACGGCAATGGGAGCACAATAGTGACTTTCCTTACCAGAAAACAACTCTTGGTCGTAGGACCAGAAACTGCATGTGATTCAACTCCATTTAGGAATGGGAAACAAACGATAGCTCGCCTTACAAGAAACACAATCTGCTTTTGAGAAAAGAGCACTCTTCTACTCTACTGTGTTTCCTATAGGGCCAGAACAGTGAGCTTCCTCAGAACAAAAGAACTGTGCTTCCTACACACACGGCCATATCTAGTTCAACTCTGCTGAGGAAACTGACAAGAACAGTATCTCCTATTCAGTCCAATACACTGTACTTGAAGGGAACAGACGCGAGTACTATTTGCACTGTGTAAGGCATTTGGAGCGCAATAGTGACTCTTCATACCAGAAAACAACTCTTGCTCGTAGGCCCAAAAACTGCATGTGACTCAACTCCATTTAGGACTGGGAAACAAACGCGAGCTCACCTTACAAGAAAAACACTCTGCTTTAGAGAAAAGAGCACTCTTCTACTCTACTGTGTTTCCTATGGTGTCCAAACAGTGAGCTTGCTCAGAATAAAAGAACTGTGCTTCCTCCACACACGGGCCATATCTCGTTCAACTCTTCTTAGGAATCTGACTAGAACAGTAGCTCCTATTCAGTCCAATACACTGTACTTGCTGGGAACAGACGCTAGTGCTATTTGCACTGTGTATGGCAATTGGAACACAATAGTGACTCGTCTTACCAGAAAACAACTCTTGCTCATAGGACAAAAAACTGCATGTGACTCAACTCCATTTAGTACTGGGAAACAAACACTAGCTCGCCCTACAAGAAACACACTCTGCTTTTAAGAAAAGAGCACTCTTCTACTCTACTGTGTTTCCTATGGGTTCCGAACAGTGAGCTTGCTCAGAACAAAAAAACTGTGCTTCCTACACACACGGCCATATCTAGTTCAAGTCTGCTTAGGAACCTGACAAGAACAGTAGATCCTCTTCCATCCAATACACTGTACTTGCTGGGAAAAGATGCAAGTGTTATTTGTCCTGTGTATGGCAATGGTAGCGCAATAGTGACTCTTCTTACCAGAAAACAACTCTTGCTTGCAGGACTAGAAACTGCATGTGATTCAACTCCATTTAGGACTGGGAAACAAACGCTAGCTCGCCCTACAAGAAACACACTCTGCTTTTAAGAAAAGAGCACTCTTCTACTCTACTGTGTTTCCTATGGGGTCCAAACAGTGAGCTTGCTCAGAACAAAAGAACTGTGCTTCCTACACACGCGGGACATATCTCATTCAACTCTGCTTAGGAAACTGACAAGAACAGTAGCTCCTCTTCAGTCCGATACACTGTACTTGCTGGGAACAGATATGAGTGCTATTTGCACTGTGTATGGCAATGGGATTGCAATAGTGACTTTCCTTACCAGAAAACAACTCTTGCTCGTAGGACCAGAAACAGCATGTGATTCAACTCCATTTAGGACTGGGAAACAAACGCTAGCACGCCTTACAAGAAACACAATCTGCTTTTGAGAAAAGAGCTCTCTTCTACTCTACTGTGTTTCCTATGTGTTCTGAACAGTGAGCTTGCTCAAAACAAAAAAACTCTGCTTCCTACACACACGGCCATATCTAGTTCAAGTCTGTTTAGGAAACTGACAAGAACAGTAGCTCCTATTCAGTCTGATACATTGTACTTGCTGGGAACAGACGCGAGTGTTATTTGCACTGTATATGGCATTTGGAGCGCAACAGTGACTCTTCTTACCAGAAAACAACTCTTGCTTGTAGGACAAAAAACTGCATGTGACTCAACTCCATTTAGGACTGGGAAACAAACGCGAGCTCGCCTTACAAGAAACACACTCTGCTTTTAAGAAAAGTGAACTCTTCTACTCTACTGTGTTTCCTATAGGGCCAGAACAGTGAGCTTGCTCAGAACATAAGAATTGTGCTTCCTACACACACGGACCATATCTAGTTCAACTCTGCTTAGGAAACTGACAAGAACAGTAGCTCCTCTTCAGTCTGATACACTGTACTCGCTGGGAACAGACGCATGTGCTATTTGCACTGTGTATGGCAATGGGAGCACAGTAGTGACTTTCCTTACCAGAAAAAAACTCTTGCTCATAGGACCAGAAACTGCATGTGATTCCACTCCATTTAGGACTGGGAAACAAACTCTAGCTTGCCTTACAAGAAACACACTCTGCTTTAGAGAAAAGAGCACTCTTCTACTCTACTGTGTTTTTTTTTGGGTCCAAACACTGAGCTTGCTCAGAACAAAAGAACTGTGCTTCCTACACACACGGGCCATATCTAGTTCAACTCTGCTTAGGAAACTGACAAGAACAGTAGTTCCTCTTCAGTCCAATACACTGTACTTGCTCGGAACAGACGCGAGTGCTATTTGCACTGTGTATGGCAATTGGAGCACAATAGTGACTCGTCTTACCAGAAAACAACCTTTGCTCGTAAGACAAAAAACTGCATGTGACTCAACTCCATTTAGGACTGGGAAACAAACACTAGCTCGCCTTCCAAGAAACACACTCTGCTTTTGAGAAAAGAGCACTCTTCTACTCTACTGTTTCCTATGTGTTCCGAACAGTGAGCTTGCTCAGAATGAAAAAAATGTGCTTCCTACAAACACGGCCACATCTAGTTCAAGTCTGCTTAGGAACCTGACAAGAACAGTAGATCCTCTTCAGTCCGATACACTGTACTTGCTGGGAACAGACGGGAGGGCTATTACAACTGTGTATGGCAATGGGAGCGCAATAGTGACTTTCCTTACCAGAAAACAACTCTTGCTCGTAGGACCAGAAACTGCATGTGATACAACTCCATTTAGGACTGGGAAACAAACTCTAGCTTGCCTTACAAGAAACACACTCTGCTTTAGAGAAAAGAGCACTCTTCTACTCTACTGTGTTTTTTTTGGGGTCCAAACACTGAGCTTGCTCAGAACAAAAGAACTGTGCTTCCTACACACACGGGCCATATCTAGTTCAACTCTGCTTAGGAAACTGACAAGAACAGTAGCTCCTCTTCAGTCCAATACACTGTACTTGCTCGGAACAGACGCGAGTGCTATTTGCACTGTGTATGGCAATTGGAGCACAATAGTGACTCGTCTTACCAGAAAACAACTCTTGCTCGTAGGACAAAAAACTGCATGTGACTCAACTCCATTTAGGACTGGGAAACAAACGCTAGCTCGCCTTCCAAAAACACACTCTGCTTTTGAGAAAAGAGCACTCTTCTACTCTACTGTGTTTCCTATGTGTTCCGAAGAGTGAGCTTGCTCAGAACAAAAAAACTGTGCTTCCTACACACACGGCCATATCTAGTTCAAGTCTGCTTAGGAAACTGACAAGAACAGTAGCTCCTATTCAGTCTGATACACTGTACTTGCTGGGAAGAGACGCGAGTGATATTTGCACTTTATATGGCATTTGGAGCGCAACAGTGACTCTTCTTACCAGAAAACAACTCTTGCTCGTAGGACAAAAAAGTGCATGTGACTCAACTCCATTTAGGACTGGGAAACCAACACGAGCTCGCCTTCCAAAAACACACTCTGCTTTTGAGAAAAGAGCACTCTTCTACTCTACTGTGTTTCCAATGTGTTCCGAACAGTGAGCTTGGTCAGAACAAAAAAACTGTGCTTCCTACAAACATTGCCACATCTAGTTCAAGTCTGCTTAGGAACCTGACAAGAACAGTAGATCCTCTTCAGTCCAATACACTGTGCTCCTGGGAACAGACAACAGTGCTATTTGTCCTGTGTATGGCAATGGCAGCAAAATAGTGACTCTTCTTACCATAAAACAACTCTTGCTCGTAGGACCAGAAAATGCATGTGATTTAACTGCATTTAGGACTGGGAAACAAACGCTACCTCTCCTTACAAGAAACACACTCTGCTTTAGAGAAGAGAGCACTCTTCTACTCTACTGTGTTTCCTATAGGGCCAGAACAGTGAGCTTGCTCAGAACAAAAGAAAGGTGCTTCCTACACACACCGACCATATCTAGTTCAACTCTGCTTAGGAAACTGACAAGAACAGTAGCTCCACTTCAGTCCGATACACTGTATTTGCTGGGAACAGACGCGAGTGCTATTTGCACTGTGTATGGCAATGGGAGCTCAATAGTTACTTTCCTTACCAGAAAACAACTCTTGCTCGTAAGAACAGAACCTGCATGGGATTCAACTCCATTTAGGACTGGGAAACAAACGCTAGCTCGCCTTACAAGAAACACACTCTGCTTTTGAGACTTGAGCACTCTTCTACTCTACTATGTTTCCTATAGGGCCAGAACAGTGAGCTTGCTCAGATCAAAAGAACTGTGCTTCCTACAAACGGACCATATCTATATCAAGTCTGCTTAGGAAACTGACAAGAACAGTAGCTCCTATTCAGTCCGATACACTGTACTTGCTGGGAACAGACGCGAGTGCTATTTGCACTGTATATGTCAATGGGAGCGCAATAGTGACTTTCCTTACCAGAAAACAACTCTTGCTCGTAGGACCAAAAACTGCATGTGACTCAACTCCATTTAGGACTGGGAAACAAACGCGAGCTCCCCTTACAAGAAACACACTCTGCTTTAGAGAAAAGAGCACTCTTCTACTCTACTGTGTTTCCTGTAGGGCCAGAACAGTGGGCTTGCTCAGAACAAAAGAACTGTGCTTCCTACACACGGCCATATCTAGTTCAACTCTGCTTAGGAACCTGACAAGAACAGTAGATCCTCTTCAGTCCAATACACTCTACTTCCTGGGAACAGACGCCAGTGCTATTTGTCCTGTGTATGTCAATGGCAGCGCAATAGTGACTCTTCTTACCAGAAACAACTCTTGCTCCTAGGACCAGAAACTGCATGGGATTCAACTCCATTTAGGACTGGGAAACAAACACTAGCTCGCCTTACAAGAAACACACTCTGCTTTTGAGAAAAGAGCCCTCTTCTACTCTAAAGTGTTTCCTGTAGGGCCAGAAGAGTGAGCTTGCCCAGAACAAAAGAACTGTGCTTCCAACACACACGGACATATCTAGTTCAATTCTGATTAGGAACCTGACAAGAACAGTAGATCCTCTTCAGTCCAATACACTGTACTTGCTGGGAACAGACGCCAATGCTATTTGTCCTCTGTATATCAATGGCAGTGCAATAGTGACTATTTTACCATAAAAAAATCTCTTGCTCATAGCACCAGAAACTGCATGTGATTCAACTCCATTTAGGACTGGGAAACAAACGCTAGCTCGCCTTACAAGCAACACACTCTGCTTTATTGAAAAGAGCACTCTTCTACTCTACTGTGTTTCCTATAGGGCCAGAACCGTGAGCTTGCTCAGAACCAAAGAACTGTGCTTCCTACACACGGGCCATATTTAGTTCAACTCTGCTTAGGAAACTGACAAGAACAGTAGCTCCTCTTCAGTCTGATATGCTGTACTTCCTGGGATCAGAAACGAGTGCTATTTGCACTGTGTATGGCAATGGGAGCACAATAGAGACTCTCCTTACCAGAAAACAACTCTCGCTCATAGGACCAGAAACTGCATGTGATTCAACTCAAATTAGGACTGGGAAACAAATGCTAGCTCGCCTTACATGAAACACACTCTGCTTTTGAGAAAAGAGCACTCTTCTACTCTACTGTCTTTCCTATGGGGTCTGAACGGTGAGCTTGCTCAGAACAAAAGAACTGTGCTTCCTACACACACGGGTCATATCTAGTTCAACTCTGCTTAGGAAACTGACAAGAACAGTAGCTCCTCTTCAGTCCAATGCACTGTACTTGCGGGGAACAGACGCGAGTGCTATTTGCACTGTGTATGGCTATTGGAGCACAATAGTGACTCGTCTTACCAGAAAACAACTCTTGCTCGTAGGACAAAAAACTGCATGTGACTCAACTCCATTTATGACTGGGAACCATTGCTAGCTCGCCTTCCAAGAAACACACTCTGCTTTTGAGGATGAGCACTCTATACTCTACTGTGCATTCTATGGGTTCTGAACAGTGAGCTTGCTCAGAACAAAAAAACTGTGCTTCCTACACACACGGCCATATCTAGTTCAAGTCTGCTTAGGAACCTGACAAGAACAGTAGATCCTCTTCCATCCTATACACTGTATTTGCTGGGAAAAGATGCCAGTGTTATTTGTCCTGTGTATGGAAATGGCAGCTCAATAGTGACTCTTCTTACCAGAAAACAACTCTTGCTTGTAGGACCAGAAACTGCATGAGATTCAACTCCATTTAGGACTGGGAAACAAACGCTAGCTTGCCTTACAAGAAACACACTCTACTTTTGAGAAAAGAGCACTCTTCTACTCTACTGTGTTTCCTATGGTGTCCAAACAGTGAGCTTGCTCAGAACAAAAGAACTGTGCTTTCTACACACACGGGACATATCTAGTTCAACTCTGCTTAGGAAACTGACAAGAACAGTAGCTCCTCTTCAGTCCAATACACTGTACTTGCTGGGAACAGACGCGAGTGCTATTTGCACTGTGTATGGCAATGGGAGCGCAATAGTGACTTTCCTTACAAGAAAACAACTCTTGCTCGAAGGACCAGAAACTGTATGTGATTCAACGCCATTTAGGACAGGGAAACAATTGCTAGCTCCCCTTACATGAAACACACTCTGCTTTTGAGAAAAGAGCACTCTTCTACTCTACTTTTTTTCCTATGTGGTCCAAACAGTGAGCTTGCTCAGAACAAAAGAACTGTGCTTCCTACACACACGGGCCATATCTCGTTCAACTCTGCTTAGGAAACTGACAAGAACAGTAGCTCCTCTTCAGTCCGATACACTGTACTTGCTGGGAACAGACGCGAGTGCTATTTGCACTGTGTATGGCAATGGGAGCAGAATAGTGACTTCCTTACCAGAAAACAACTCTTTCTCGTAGGACCAGAAACTGCATGTGAATCCACTCCATTTAGGACTGGGAAACAAACGCTGGATCGCCTTACAAGAAACACACTGTGCTTTTGAGAAAAGAGCACTGTTCTACTCTACTGTGTTTCCTATAGTGCCAGAACAGTGAGCTTGCTCAGAACAAAAGAACTGTGCTTCCTACACACACGGCCATATCTAGTTCAACTCTGCTTAGGAACCTGACAAGAACAGTAGATCCTCTTCAGTCCAATACACTGTACTTGCCGGGAACAGACGCGAGTGCTATTTGCACTGTGTATGGCAATGGGAGCGCAATAGTGACTTTCCTTACCAGAAAACAACTCTTGCTCGTAGGACCAGAAACTGTATGTGATTCAACTCCATTTAGGACTGGGAAACAAATGCTAGCTCGCCTTACAATAAACACGATCTGCTTTAGAGAAAAGAGCACTCTTCTACTCTACTGTGTTTCCTAAGGGGTCCGAACAGTGAGCTTGCTCAGAACAAAAAAACTGTGCTTCCTACACACATGGCCATATCTAGTTCAATTCTGCTTATAAACCTGACAAGAACAGTAGATCCTCTTCAGTCCAATGCACTGTACTTGCTGGGAACAGACAACAGTGCTATTTGTCCTGTGTATGGCAATGGCAGTGCAATATTGACTCTTCTTTCCAGAAAACAACTCTTGCTCTTAGGACCAGAAACTGCATGTGATTCAACTCCATTTAGGACTGGGAAAAAAATGCTAGCTCGCCTTACAAGAAACACACTCTGCTTTTGAGAAAAGAGCACTCTTCTACTCTACTGTGTTTCTTATCGGGCCAGAACAGTGAGCTTGCTGAGAACAAAAGAACTGTGCTTCCTACACAAACGGATCATATCTAGTTCAACTCTGCTTAGGAAACTGACAAGAACAGTAGCTCCTATTCAGTCCAATACACTGTACTTGCTGGGAACAGACGCGAGTGCTATTTGCACTGTGTATGGCAATAGGAGCACAATAGTGACTCTTCTTACCAGAAAACAACTCTTGCTCCTAGGACCAGAAACTGCATGGGATTCAACTCCAGTTAAGACTGGGAAACAAATGCTAGCTCGCCTTACAAGAAACACACTCTGCTTTTGAGAAAAGAGCACTCTTCTACTCTACTGTGTTTCCTATAGGGCCAAAAGAGTGAGCTCGCTCAGAACAAAAGAACTGTGCTTCCTAAACACACGGTCATATCTAGTTCAATTCTGCTTAGGAAACTGACAAGAACAGTAGATCCTCTTCAGTCCAAAACACTGTACTTGCTGAGAACAGACGCGGGTGCTATATGCCCTGTGTATGACAATGGGAGCGCAATAGTGACTCTTCTTACCAGAAAACAACTCTTGCTCCTAGGACCAGAAACTGCATGGGATTCAACTCCAGTTAAGACTGGGAAACAAATGCTAGCTCGCCTTACAAGAAACACACTCTGCTTTTGAGAAGAGAGCACTCTTCTACTCTACTGTGTTTCCTATGGGGTCTAAACAGTGAGCTTGCTCAGAACAAAAGAACTGTGCTTCCTACACACACGGACCATATCTAGTTCAACTCTGCTTAGGAACCTGACAAGAACAGTAGCTCCTCTTCAGTCCAATACACTGTACTTGCTGGGAACAGACGCGAGTGCTATTTGCACGGTGTATGGCAATTGGAGCACAATATTGACTCGTCTTACCAGAAAACAACTCTTGCTCGGAGGACAAAAAATTGCATGTGACTCAACTCCATTTAGGACTGGGAAACAAACGCGAGTTCGCCTTACAATAAACACACTCTGCTTTTGAGAAAAGAGCACTCTTCTACTCAACTGTGTTTCCATTAAGACCAAAACAGTGAGCTTGCTCAGAACAAAAGAACTGTGCTTCCTACACATACGGTCATATCTAGTTCAATTCTGCTTAGAAAATTAACAAGAATAGTAGATCCTCTTCAGTGCAATACACTGTACTTGCTGGGAACAGATGCCAGTGCTATTTGTCCTGTGTATGGCAATGGCAGCGCAATAGTGACTCTTCTTACCAGAAAACAACTCTTGCTCGTAGGACCAGAAACTGCATGTGATTCCATTCCATTTAGGACTGGGAAACAAACGCTAGCTCGCCTTACAAGAAACACACTCTGCTTTAGAGAAAAGAGCACTCTTCTTCTCTACTGTGTTTCCTATAGGGCCAGAACAGTGAGCTTGCTCAGAACAAGAGAACTGTGCTTCCTACACACACGGGCCCTATCTCGTTCAACTCTGCTTAGGAAACTGACAAGAACAGTAGCTCCTCTTCAGTCCGATACACTGTACTTGCTGGGAACAGATGCGAGTGCTATTTGCACTGTGTATGGCAGTGGGAACACAATAGTGGCTTTCCTTACCAGAAAACAACTCTTGCTCGTAGGACCAGAAACTGCATGTGATTCAACTCCATTTAGGACTGGGAAACAAACGCTAGCTCGCCTTACAAGAAATACACTTTGCTTTTGAGAAAAGAGCACTGCTGTGGGATGTATGGCAAATGTGTTGCTAATTAATCAATAAAACACTGATTGGCCGTTGGCTAGGCAGGAAGTGTAGGCGGGGCAAGGAGGAGAATAAAGCACGGAAATGGAAGGCTGAGAGAGAGACACTGCCAGCCGCCATCAGGACAAGGAAGATATAAGGTACCAGTAAGCCATGAGCCATGTGGCAAAGTAAAAATTAATAGAAATCGGCTAAATATAAGAGTAAGAGCTAGACAATAACAGGCCTTAGCTAATGGCCAAGCAGTTTAAATAATGTAAGAGTCTTTGTGTTTATTTTATAAGTGGGCTCTGAGACTGGCGGGACTTGGTGGTGGGAGCTGGAGAGAAATTCTCCAGCAACAAATGGCGTCCAATGTGTTGGCAAGAGTTTCCACCTAAAAACTGAGAAAAAAGATTCTAAAACGGAGCTAAAAACAGCTCCTAGTTGTCTCTTTCAAGCTAGTGGCAGCCTGCGTGTTTGAGCTACTATGGCGGGTTTCTGGCGTGCATGCTTGACCTGCAGTATGGCGGGAATGAGGCCTCTGCAAGTGGCACATTAAGCTGTGTGGTGGATTTAGCCTTTGCTAGTACAAAACAAAACAAAACAACAAAAAAAGAGATTTCTGGGCTACACGCTGCTTTGATAGAAGCAGAGACCCACTATTTCTGAGATTTGATGGCTCCCAGAGCTGGCGGAAAACGTAGCCATGTTGGGAAGCTGAGGTGGGCGGAGCCAGCAGCCACAGCTGCTGCAGTTTAAAGCAATAGATTCACAATAAGACAGGTTCAGATGTAATAGTTTACAATGTGTGTAAAAGATACGTAGGCTTGAAAGAGACAAAAAAGGTGATATATAGAGTTATAGAAACAAATAATTAGTTTTAAAAAATAAAGTCATTAAAGAGACAGTAAAGGTAGTATAAAAATAAGCCACATAAAAATGGATATTACACAGAGAATCTGGATTGTGTTGTCGTTGGGACTTTTAACTGCAGAAAAACATTTGATTGTAAAAGCTGTAGAGTTATGCCAAAATGTATATTTTAAAGATACCTTGACTTCAAAATTTGGATGTAAGGATATGTTGCTTTGGAAAAGAGTCTCTTTTGTTTCCACAGAAAGCCAGAGGCTATGGATTTGTTCAAGATTAAGATACAAAAGGTTTGACCAGCCAAGACCCCCTGAAGGTCTCCTATGACACCATGGCCCAGATGATCCAACATCCAGAATGGTTTAAAGGCATCTGGCTCAGACGATACAGCCTCATGGACTATTCCATAATTCTAAATTTTTTTTTGTTTCCCCACAAGATACAGCGCCCCCTTCCAGCAGGAAGTAGTAAGAGAAGCTACGCCCAAATTGCCAAATTATATGTAATTTTACTTTGTTAAGGTTAAAACCTTCCTTTTTGAAAAAAAAAAGGGGGAAGTGCTGTGGGATGTATGGCAAATGTGTTGCTAATTAATCAATAAAACACTGATTGGCCGTTGGCTAGGCAGGAAGTGTAGGCGGGGCAAGAAGGAGAATAAAGCGGGGAAGTGGAAGGCTGAGAGAGAGACACTGCCAGCCGCCATCAGGACAAGGAAGATGTAAGGTACCAGTAAGCCATGAGCCATGTGGCAAAGTAAAGATTAATAGAAATGGGCTAAATATAAGAGTAAGAGCTAGACAATAACAGGCCTGAGCTAATGGCCAAGCAGTTTAAATAATGTAAGAGTCTGTGTGTTTATTTTATAAGTGGGCACTGAGACTGGCGGGAATTGGTGGTGGGAGCTGGAGAGAAATTCTCCAGCAACAGAGCACTCTTCTACTCTACTGTGTTTCCTATGGGGTCCAAACAGTGAGCTTGCTCAGAACAAAAGAACTGTGCTTCCTACACACATGGACCAGATCTAGTTCAACTCTGCTTAGGAACCTGACAAGAACAGTAGCTCCTCTTCAGTCCAATACACTGTACTTGCTGGGAACAGACGCGAGTGCTATTTGCACTGTGTATGGAATTTGGAGCGCAATAGTGACTCTTCTTACCAGAAAACAACTCTTGCTCGTAGGAACAAAAACTGCCTGTGGCTCAACTCCATTTATGACTGGGAAACAAACGCTAGCTCGCCTTACAAGAAACACACTCTGCTTTAGAGAAAAGAGCACTCTTCTACTCTACTGTGTTTCCTATAGGGCCAGAACAGTGAGCTTGCTCAGAACAAGAGAACTGTGCTTCCTACACACACGGGCAATATCTCGTTCAACTCTGCTTAGGAAACTGACAAGAACAGTAGATCCTCTTCAGTCCCATACACTGTACTTGCTGGAAACAGACGCGAGTGCTATTTGCACTGTGTATGGCAGTGGGAACACAATAGTGACTTTCCTTACCAGAAAACAACTCTTGCTCATAGGACCAGAAACTGCATGTGATTCAACTCCACTTAGGACTGGGAAACAAATGCTAGCTCGCCTTACAAGAAACACACTCTGCTATTGAGAAAAGAGCACTCTTCTTCTCTACTGTGTTTTCTATAGGGAAAGAACAGTGAGCTTGCTCAGAACAAAGAACTGTGCTTCCTACACACATGGCCGTATCTAGTTCAATTCTGCTTAGGAACCTGACAAGAACAGTAGATACTCTTCAGTCCAATACACGGTACATGCTGGGAACAGACGCCAGTGCTATTTGCCCTGTGTAAAACAATGGGAGCACAAAAGTGACTCTTCTTACGAGAAAAGAACTCTTGCTCGTAGGACCAGAAACTGCATGTGATTCAACTCCATTTAGGACTGGGAAACAAACGCTAGCTCGCATTACAAGAAACACACTCTGCTTTTGAAAAAAGAGCACTCTTCTACTCTACTGTGTTTCCTATGTGGTCCGAACAGTGAGCTTGCTCAGAACAAAAAAAACTGTGCTTCCTCCACACACGGCCATATCTAGTTCAATTCTGCTTAGGAACCTGACATGAACAGTAGATCCTCTTCAGTCCAACACACTGTACTTGCTGGGAACAGACAACAGTGCTATTTGTCCTGTGTATGGCAATGGCAGCACAATAGTGACTCTTCTTAAGAGAAAAGAACTCTTGCTCGTAGGACCAGAAACTGCATGGGATTCAACTCCATTTAGGACTGGGAAACAAACGCTAGCTCGCCTTACAAGAAACACACTCTGCTTTTGAGAAAAGATCACTCTTCTACTCTACTGTTTTTCCTATGGGGTCCAAACAGTGAGCTTGCTCAGAACAAAAGAACTGTGCTTCCTACACACATCGACCATATCTAGTTCAACTCTGCTTTGGAAACTGACAAGAACAGAAGCTGCTCTTCAGTCCAATACACTGTACTTGCTGGGAACAGACGCGAGTGCTATTTGCACTGTGTATGGCAATGGGAGCACAATAGTGACTTTCCTTACCAGAAAACAACTCTTGTTCATAGGACCACAAACTGCATGTGATTCAACTCCATTGAGGACTGGGAAACAAACGCTAGCTCGCCTTACAAGAAACACACTCTGCTTTTGAGAAAAGAGCACTCTTCTACTCTACTGTGTTTCCTATGGGGTCCAAACAGTGAGCTTGCTAGGAACAAAAGAAATGTGCTTCCTACACACATGGACCATATCTAGTTCAACTCTGCTTAGGAAACTGAGAAGAACAGTAGCTCTTCTTCAGTCCAATACACTGTACTTGCTGGGAACAGACGCGAGGGCTATTTGCACTGTGTATGGCATTTGGAGCGCAATAGTGACTCTTCTTACCAGAACACAACTCTTGCTCGTAGGACCAAAAACTGCCTGTGACTCAACTCCATTTAGGACTGGGAAACAAATGCGAGCTCGCCATACAAGAAACACAGTCTGTTTTAGATAAAAGAGCACTCTTCTACTCTACTGTGTTTCCTATAGGGCCAGAACAGTGAGCTTGTTCAGAACATAATAACTGTGCTTCCTACACACACGGGCCATATGTAGTTCAACTCTGCTTAGGAAACTGACAAGATCAGTAGCTCCTCTTCAGTCCGATACACTGTACTTGCTGAGAACAGACTCGAGTGCTATTTGCACTGTGTATGGCAATTGGAGCACAATAGTGACTCTTCTTACCAGAAAACAACTCTTTCTCGTAGGACCAATAAGTGCATGTGACTCAACTCCATTTAGGACTGGGAAACAAACGCGAGCTCGCCTTACAAGAAACACACTCTGCTTTAGAGAAAAGAGCACTGTTCTACTCTACTGTGTTTCCTATAGGGCCAGAAGAGTGAGCTTGCTCAGAACATAATAACTGTGCTTCCTACACACACGGGACATATCTAGTTCAACTCTGCTTAAAAACCTGACAAGAACAGTAGATCCTCTTCAGTCCAATACACTGTACATGCTGGGAACAGACGCCAGTGCTATTTGCCCTGTGTATGTCAATGAGAGCGCAATAGTGACTTTCCTTACCAGAAAACAACTCTTGCTCGTAGGACCAGAAACTGCATGTGATTCAACTCCATTTAGGACTGGGAAACAAACGCTAGCTCGCCTTACAAGAAACACACTCTGCTTCTGAGAAAAGAGCACTCTTCTACTCTACTGTGTTTCCTATGGGGTCCAAACAGTGAACTTGCTCAGAACAAAAGAACTGTGCTTCCTACACACACGGGCCATATCTCGTTCAACTCTGCATAGGAAACTTACAAGAACAGTGGCTCCTCTTCAGTCCGATACACTGTACTTGCTGGGAACAGACACGAGTGCTATTTGCACTGTTTATGGCAATGGGAGCGCAATAGTGACTTCCTTACCATAAAACAACTCTTGCTCGTAGGACTAGAAACTGCATGTGATTCAACTCCATTTAGGACTGGGAAACAAACGCGAGCTCGCCTTACAAGAAACACACTCTGCTTTTGAGAAAAGAGCACTCTTCTAATCTACTGTGTTTCCTATGGGGTCCGAACAGTGAGCTTGCTCAGAACAAAAGAACTGTGCTTCCTACACACACGGGCCATATCTAGTTCAACTCTGCTTATGAAACTGACATGAACAGTAGATCCTCTTCAGTCCAATACACTGTACATGCTGGGAACAGTCGCCAGTACTATTTGCCCTGTGTATGACAATGGGAGCACAATAGTGACTCTTCTTACCAGAAAACAACTCTTGCTCCTAGGACCAGAAACTGAATGTGATTCAACTCTATTTAGGACTGGGAAACAAACGCTAGCTTGCCTTAAGAAAAACACTCTGCTTTTGAGAAAAGAGCACTCTTCTATTCTTCTGTGTTTCCTATAGGGCCAGAAAAGTGAGCTAGATCAGAACAAAAGAACTGTGTTTCCTTCACACGGGCCATATCTAGTTCAAGTCTGCTTAGGAAACTGACAAGAACAGTAGCTCCTCTTCAGTCCGATACAGTGTACTAGCTGGGAACGGACCGAGTGCTATTTGCACTGTGTATGGCAATGTGAGCGCAATAGTGACTTTCCTTACCAGAAAAAAACTCTTGCTCATAGGACCAGAAACTGCATGTGAATCAACTCCATTTAGGACTAGGAAACCAACGCTAGCTCCCCTTATAAGAAATACACTCTGCTTTTGAGAAAAGAGCACTCTTCTACTCTACTGTGTTTCCTATTGCGTCCAAACAGTGAGCTTGCTCAGAACAAAAGAACTGTGCTTCCTACACACATGGACCAGATCTAGTTCAACTCTGCTTAGGAAACTGACAAGAACAGTAGATCCTATTCAGTCCAATACACTGTACTTGCTGGGAACAGACGCGAGTGCTATTTGCACTGTGTAGGGCAATTGGAGCGCAATAGTGACTCTTCTTACCAGAAAACAACTCTTGCTCGTAGGACCAAAAACTGCATGTGGCTCAACTCCATTTAAGACTGGGAAACAAACGCGAGCTCGCCTTACAAGAAACACACTCTGCTTTTGAGAAAAGAGCACTCTTCTACTCTTCTGTGTTTCCTATAGGGCCAAAACAGTGAGCTTGCTCAGAACAAAAGAACTGTGCTTCCTGCACACACGGACCATATCTAGTTCAACTCTGCTTAGGAAACTGACAAGAACAGTAGCTCCTCTTCAGTCCGATACACTGTAATAGCTGGGAACACATGCGAGTGCTATTTGCACTGTTTATGTCAATGGGAGCACAATAGTGACTTTCCTTACCAGAAAACAACTCTTGCTCGTAAGACCAGAAACTGCATGTGATTCAACTCCATTTAGGACTGGGAAAGAAACGCTAGCTTGCCTTACATGAAACACACTCTGCTTTTGAGAAAAGAGCGCTCTTCTACTCTACTGTGTTTCCTATGGGGTCCGAACAGTGAGCTTGCTCAGAACAAAAGAACTGTGCTTCCTACACACACGGGCCATATCTAGTTCAACTCTGCTTATGAAACTGACATGAACAGTAGATCCTCTTCAGTCCAATACACTGTACTTGCTGGGAACAGATGCAAGTGCTATTTGCACTGTGTATGGCAATCGAGTGCAATAGTGACTCTTCTTACCAGAAAAAAAATCTTGCTCGTAGGACCAAAAACTGCATGTGTCTCAACTCCATTTAGGACTGGAAAGAAACGCTAGCTCGCCTTACAAGAAAAACACTCTGCTTTAGATAAAAGAGCACTCTTCTACTCTACTGTGTTTCCTATAGGGCCAGAACAGTGAGCTTGCTCAGAACATAATAACTGTGCTTCCTACACACACGGGCCATATCTAGTTCAACTCTGCTTAGGAAACTGACAAGAACACAGTAGCTCCTCTTCAGTCCGATACACTGTACTTGCTGAGAACAGACGCGAGTGCTATTTGCACTGTGTATGGCAATTGGAGCACAATAGTGACTCTTCTTACCAGAAACAACTCTTGCTCGTACAACCAGAAACTGCTTGTGATTCAACTCCATTTAGGACTGGGAAACAAACTCTAGCTCGCCTTACAAGAAACACACTCTGCTTTTGAGAAAAGAGCACTCTTCTACTCTACTGTGTATTCTATAGGGCCAGAACAGTGAACTTGCTCAAAACAAATGAACTGTGCTTCCTACACACACGGACCATATCTAGTTCAACTCTGCTTAGGAAACTGAGAAGAACAGTAGCTCCTCTTCAGTCCAATACACTGTACTTGCTGGGAACAGACGCGAGAGCTATTTGCACTGTGTATGGCATTTGGAGCACAATAGTGACTCTTCTTACCAGAAAACACCTCTTGCTCGTAGGACCAAAAAGTGCATGTGACTCAACTCCATTTAGGACTGGGAAACAAACGCGAGCTCGCCTTACAAGAAACACACTCTGCTTTAGAGAAAAGAGCACTGTTCTACTCTACTGTGTTTCATATAGGGCCAGAAGAGTGAGCTTGCTCAGAACATAATAACTGTGCTTCCTACACACACGGGCCATATCTATTTCAACTCTGCTTAAAAACCTGACAAGAACAGTAGATCCTCTTCAGTCCAATACACTGTACATGCTGGGAACAGACGCCAGTGCTATTTGCCCTGTGTATGTCAATGAGAGTGCAATAGTGACTTTCCTTACCAGAAAACAACTCTTGCTCGTAGGACCAGAAACTGCATGTGATTCCACTCCATTTAGGACTGGGAAACAAACGCTAGCTCGCCTTACAAGAAACACACTCTGCTTCTGAGAAAAGAGCACTCTTCTACTCTACTGTGTTTCCAATGGGGTCCAAACAGTGAGCTTGCTCAGAACAAAAGAACTGTGCTTCCTACACACACGGACCATATCTAGTTCAACTCTGCTGAGGAAACTGACAAGAACATTAGCTCCTAATCAGTCCAATACACTGTAATTGAAGGGAACAGACGCGAGTACTATTTGCACTGTGTATGGCAATTGGAGCGCAATAGTGACTCTTCTAACCAGAAAATAACTCTTGCTCGTAGGACCAAAAACTGCATGTGACTCAATTCCATTTAGGACTGGGAAACAAACGCGAGCTCACCTTACAAGAAAAACACTCTGCTTTAGAGAAAAGAGCACTATTCTACTCTACTGTTTTTCCTATGGGGTCCAAACAGTGAACTTGCTCAGAACAAAAGAACTGTGCTTCCTACACACACGGGCCATATCTCCTTCAACTCTGCTTAGGAAACTTACAAGAACAGTGGCTCCTCTTCAGTCCGATACACTGTACTTGCTGGGAACAGACACGAGTGCTATTTGCACTGTGTATGGCAATGGGAGCGCAATAGTGAAATCCTTACCATAAAACAACTCTTGCTCCTAGGACCAGAAACTGAATGTGATTCAACTCCATTTAGGACTGGGAAACAAACGCTAGCTTGCCTTAAGAAAAACACTCTGCTTTTGAGAAAAGAGCACTCTTCTATTCTTCTGTGTTTCCTATAGGGCCAGAAAAGTGAGCTTGATCAGAACAAAAGAACTGTGCTTCCTTCACACGGGCCATATCTAGTTCAAGTCTGCTTAGGAAACTGACAAGAACAGTAGCTCCTCTTCAGTCCGATACACTGTATTTGCTGGGAATGGACCGAGTGCTATTTGCACTAAGTATGGCAATGGGAGCGCAATAGTGAATTCCCTTACCAGAAAACAACTCTTGCTCGTAGGACCAGAAACTGCATGTGATTCAACTCCATTTAGGACTAGGAAACCAACGCTAGCTCGCCTTATAAGAAATACACTCTGCTTTTGAGAAAAGAGCACTCTTCTACTCTACTGTGTTTCCTATGGTGTCCAAACAGTGAGCTTGCTCAGAACAAAAGAACTGTGCTTCCTACACATATGGACCAGATCTAGATCAACTCTGCTTAGGAAACTGACAAGAACAGTATCTCCTATTCAGTCCAATACACTGTACTTGCTGGGAACAGACGCGAGTGCTATTTGTACTGTGTATGGAACTTGGAAAGCAATAGTGACTCTTCTTACCAGAAAACAACTCTTGCTCGTAGGAACAAAAACTGCCTGTGACTCAACTCCATTTATGACTGGGAAACAAACGCTAGCTCGCCTTACAAGAAACACACTCTGCTTTAGAGAAAAGAGCACTCTTCTACTCTACTGTGTTTCCTATAGGGCCAGAACAGTGAGCTTGCTCAGAACAAGAGAACTGTGCTTCCTACACACACGGGCAATATCTCGTTCAACTCTGCTTAGGAAACTGACAAGAACAGTAGATCCTCTTCAGTCCCATACACTGTACTTGCTGGGAACAGACGCGAGTGCTATTTGCACTGTGTATGGCAGGGGGAACACAATAGTGACTTTCTTTACCAGAAAACAACTCTTGCTCGTAGG
The DNA here is from genome assembly GCF_949786415.1 of Peromyscus eremicus. NCBI lineage: Eukaryota > Metazoa > Chordata > Mammalia > Rodentia > Cricetidae > Peromyscus > Peromyscus eremicus. The sequence goes on from NW_026734465.1 coordinate 25,935, forward strand.
ACCAGAAACTGCATGTGATTCAACTCCACTTAGGACTGGGAAACAAATGCTAGCTTGCCTTTCAAGAAACACACTCTGCTATTGAGAAAAGAGCACTCTTCTTCTCTACTGTGTTTCCTATAGGGAAAGAACAGTGAGCTTGCTCAAAACAAAGAACTGTGCTTCCTACACACATGGCCGTATCTAGTTCAATTCTGCTTAGGAACCTGACAAGAACAGTAGATCCTCTTCAGTCCAATACACGGTACATGCTGGGAACAGACGCCAGTGCTATTTGCCCTGTGTAAAACAATGGGAGCACAATAGTGACTCTTCTTACGAGAAAAGAACACTTGCTCGTAGGACCAGAAACTGCATATGATTCAACTCCATTTAGGACTGGGAAACAAACGCTAGCTCGCATTACAAGAAACACACTCTGCTTTTGAAAAAAGAGCACTCTTCTACTCTACTGTGTTTCCTATGTGGTCCAAACAGTGAGCTTGTTCAGAACAAAAAAACTGTGCTTCCTCCACACACGGCCATATCTAGTTCAATTCTGCTTAGGAACCTGACATGAACAGTAGATCCTCTTCAGTCCAATACACTGTACTTGCTGGGAACAGACAACAGTGCTATTTGTCCTGTGTATGGCAATGGCAGCACAATAGTGACTCTTCTTACGAGAAAAGAACTCTTGCTCGTAGGACCAGAAACTGCATGTGATTCCACTCCATTTAGGACTGTGAAACAAACGCTAGCTCGCATTACAAGAAACACACTCTGCTTTTGAAAAAAGAGCACTCTTCTACTCTACTGTGTTTCCTATGTGGTCCGAACTGTGAGCTTGCTCAGAACAAAACAACTGTGCTTCCTCCACACACGGCCATATCTAGTTCAATTCTGCTTAGGATCCTGACATGAACAGTAGATCCTCTTCAGTCCAATACACTGTACTTGCTGGGAACAAACAACAGTGCTATTTGTCCTGTGTATGGCAATGGCAGCACAATAGTGACTCTTCTTACGAGAAAAGAACTCTTGCTCGTAGGACCAGAAACTGCATGGGATTCAACTCCATTTAGGACTGGGAAACAAACGCTGGCTCGCCTTACAAGAAACACACTCTGCTTTTGAGAAAAGATCACTCTTCTACTCTACTGTTTTTCCTATGGGGTCCAAACAGTGAACTTGCTCAGAACAAAAGAACTGTGCTTCCTACACACATCGACCATATCTAGTTCAACTCTGCTTTGGAAACTGACAAGAACAGAAGCTGCTCTTCAGTCCAATACACTGTACTTGCTCGGAACAGACGCGAGTGCTATTTGCACTGTGTATTGCAATGGGAGCACAATAGTGACTTTCCTTACCAGAAAACAACTCTTGCTCATAGGACCACAAACTGCATGTGATTCAACTCCATTTAGGACTGGGAAACAAACTCGAGCTCGCCTTACAAGAAACACACTCTGCTTTTGAGAAAAGAGCACTCTTCTACTCTACTGTGTTTCCTATGGGGTCCAAACAGTGAGCTTGCTCAGAACAAAAGAAATGTGCTTCCTACACACATGGACCATATCTAGTTCAACTCTGCTTAGAAAACTGAGAAGAACAGTAGCTCTTCTTAAGTCCAATACACTGTACTTGCTGGGAACAGACGCGAGGGCGATTTGCACTGTGTATGGCAATTGGAGCACAATAGTGACTCTTCTTACCAGAAACAACTCTTGCTTGTACAATCAGAAACTGCTTGTGATTCAACTCCATTTAGGACTGGGAAACAAACTCTAGCTCGCCTTACAAGAAAGACACTCTGCTTTTGAGAAAAGAGCACTCTTCTACTCTACTGTGTTTTCTATAGGGCCAGAACAGTGAACTTGCTCAAAACAAATGAAATGTGCTTCCTACACACACGGACCATATCTAGTTCAACTCTGCTTAGGAAACTGAGAAGAACAGTAGCTCCTCTTCAGTCCAATACACTGTACTTGCTGGGAACAGACGTGAGAGCTATTTGCACTGTGTATGGTATTTGGAGTACAATAGTGACTCTTCTTACCAGAAAACAACTCTTTCTCGTAGGACCAAAAACTGCATGTGACTCAACTCCATTTAGGACTGGGAAACAAACGCGAGCTCACCTTACAAGAAAAACACCCTGCTTCAGAGAAAAGAGCACTCTTCTACTCTACTGTGTTTCTTATGGGGTCTAAACAGTGAACTTGCTCAGAAAAAAAGAACTGTGCTTCCTACACACACGGGCCATATCTCGTTCAACTCTGCTTAGGAACCTGACAAGAGCAGTAGCTCCTCTTCAGTCCAATACACTGTTCTTGCTGGGAACAGACGCCAGTGCTCTTTGCACTATGTATCGCAATGGGAGCGCAATAGTGACTTTCCTTACCAGAAAACAACTCTTGCTCGTAGGACCAGAAACTGCATGTGATTCAACTCCATTTAGGACTAGGAAACCAACGCTAGCTCCCCTTACAAGAAATACACTCTGCTTTTGAGAAAAGAGCTCTCTTCTACTCTACTGTGTTTCCTATGGGGTCCAAACAGTGAGCTTGCTCAGAACAAAAGAACTGTGCTTCCTACACACATGGACCAGATCTAGTTCAACTCTGCTTAGGAAACTGACAAGAACAGTATCTCCTATTCAGTCCAATACACTGTACATGCTGGGAACAGACGCGAGTGCTATTTGCACTGTGTATGGAATTTGGAGCACAATAGTGACTCTTCTTACCAGAAAACAACTCTTGCTCGTAGGAACAAAAACTGCCTGTGACTCACCTCCATTTATGACTGGGAAACAAACGCTATCTCACCTTACAAAAAACACACTCTGCTTTAGAGAAAAGAGCACTCTTCTACTCTACTGTGTTTCCTATAGGGCCAGAACATTGAGCTTGCTCAGAACAAGAGAACTGTGCTTCCTACACACACGGGCCATATCTCGTTCAACTCTGCTTTGGAAACTGACAAGAACAATAGCTCCTCTTCAGTCTGATACACTGTACTTGCTGGGAACAAACGCGAGTGCTATTTGCACTGTGTATGGCAGTGGGAACACAATAGTGACTTTCTTACCAGAAAACAACTATTGCTCGTTGGACCAGAAACTGCATGTGACTCAACTCCATTTAGGACTGCGAAACAAACGCTAGCTCGCCTTACAAGAAACACACTCTGCTTTTGAGAAAGAGCCCTCTTCTACTCTACTGTGTTTCCTGTGGGGTCCAAACAGTGAGCTTGCTCAGAACAAAAGAACTGTGCTTCCTAAACACATGGACCATATCTAGTTCAACTCTGCTTAGGAAACTGAGAAGAACAGTAGCTCTTCTTCAGTCCAATACACTGTACTTGCTGGGAACATACGCGAGTGCTATTTGCACTGTGTATGGCATTTGGAGCCCAATAGTGAATCTTCTTACCAGAAAACAACTCTTGCTCTTAGGACCAAAATCTGCCTGTGACTCAACTCCATTTAGGACTGGGAAACAAACATGAGCTCGCCTTACAAGAAACACAGTCTGCTTTAGAGAAAAGAGCACTCTTCTACTCCACAGTGTTTCCTATAGGGCCAGAACAGTGAGCTTGCTCAGAACATAATAACTGTGCTTCCTACACACACGGGCCATATCTAGTTAAACTCTGCTTAGGAAACTGACAAGAACAGTAGCTCCTCTTCAGTCCGATACACTGTACTTGCTGAAAACAGACGCGAGTGTTATTTGCACTGTGTATGGCAATTGGAGCACAATAGTGACTCATCTTACCAGAAACAACTCTTGCTCGTACAACCAGAAACTGCATGTGATTCAACTCCATTTAGACTGGGAAACAAACTCTAGCTCGCCTTACCAGAAACATACTCTGCTTTTGAGAAAAGAGCACTCTTTTACTCTCCTGTGTTTCCTATGGGGTCCGAAGAGTGAGCTTGCTCAGAACAAAAGAACTGTGCTTCCTACACACACGGCCATATCTATTTCAATTCTGCTTAGGAACCTGACAAGAACAGTAGATCCTCTTCAGTCCAATACACTGTACTTTCTGGGAACAGACGCCAGTGCTATTTGTCCTGTGTATGGCAATGGCAGCGCAATAGTGACTCTTCTTACCATAAAACAACTCTTGCTCGTAGGACCAGAAACTGCATGTGATTCAACTCCATTTAGGACTGGGAAACAAACGCTAGCTCGCCTTACAAGAAACACACTCTGCTTTAGAGAAAAGAGCACTCTTCTACTCTACTGTGTTTCCTATAGGGCCAGAACAGTGAGCTTGCTCAGAACAAAAGAACTGTGCTTCCTACACACGGGCCATATCTAGTTCAACTCTGCTTTGGAAACTGACAAGAACAGTAGCTCCTATACAGTCCAATACACTGCACTTGCTGGGAAGAGACGCGAGTGCTATTTGCACTGTGTATGGCATTTGGAGCGCAATAGTGACTCTTCTTACCAGAAAACAACTCTTGCTGGTAGTACCAAAAACTGCCTGTGACTCAACTCCATTTTTGGACTGGGAAACAAACGCGAGCTTGCCTTACAAGAAACACACTCTGCTTTAGAGAAAAGAGCACTCTTCTACTCTACTGTGTTTCCTATGGGGTCTGAACAGTGAGCTTGCTCAGGAAAAAAGAAATGTGCTTCCTACACACATGGGCCATATCTAGTTCAACTCTGCTTATGAAACTGACATGAATAGTAGATCCTCTTCAGTCCAATACACTGTACTTGCTGGGAACAGATGCAAGTGCTATTTGCACTGTGTATGGCAATCGAGTGCAATAGTGACTCTTCTTACCAGAAAAAAACTCTTGCTCGTAGGACCAAAAACTGCATGTGTCTCAACTCCATTTAGGACTGGGAAAGAAACGCTAGCTCGCCTTTCAAGAAAAACACTCTGCTTTTGAGAAAAGAGCATTCTTCTACTATACTGTGTTTCCAATAGGGCCAGAACAGTGAGCTTCCTCAGAACAAAAGAGTGTGCTTCCTGCACACAGGGGCCATATCTATTCAATTCTGGTTAGGAAACTAACAAGAACAGTAGATCCTCTTCAGTCCAATACACTGTACATGCTGGGAACAGTCGCCAGTACTATTTGCCCTGTGTATGACAATGGCAGCGCAATAGTGACTCTTCTTACCATAAAACAACTCTTGCTCGTAGGACCAGAAACTGCATGTGATTCAACTCCATTTAGGACTGGGAAACAAACGCTAGCTCGCCTTACAAGAAACACACTCTGCTTTAGAGAAAAGAGCACTCTTCTACTCTACTGTGTTTCCTATAGGGCCAGAACAGTGAGCTTGCTCAGAACAAAAGAACTGTGCTTCCTACACACGGGCCATATCTAGTTCAACTCTGCTTTGGAAACTGACAAGAACAGTAGCTCCTATACAGTCCAATACACTGCACTTGCTGGGAAGAGACGCGAGTGCTATTTGCACTGTGTATGGCATTTGGAGCGCAATAGTGACTCTTCTTACCAGAAAACAACTCTTGCTGGTAGTACCAAAAACTGCCTGTGACTCAACTCCATTTTTGGACTGGGAAACAAACGCGAGCTTGCCTTACAAGAAACACACTCTGCTTTAGAGAAAAGAGCACTCTTCTACTCTACTGTGTTTCCTATGGGGTCTGAACAGTGAGCTTGCTCAGGAAAAAAGAAATGTGCTTCCTACACACATGGGCCATATCTAGTTCAACTCTGCTTATGAAACTGACATGAATAGTAGATCCTCTTCAGTCCAATACACTGTACTTGCTGGGAACAGATGCAAGTGCTATTTGCACTGTGTATGGCAATCGAGTGCAATAGTGACTCTTCTTACCAGAAAAAAACTCTTGCTCGTAGGACCAAAAACTGCATGTGTCTCAACTCCATTTAGGACTGGGAAAGAAACGCTAGCTCGCCTTTCAAGAAAAACACTCTGCTTTTGAGAAAAGAGCATTCTTCTACTATACTGTGTTTCCAATAGGGCCAGAACAGTGAGCTTCCTCAGAACAAAAGAGTGTGCTTCCTGCACACAGGGGCCATATCTATTCAATTCTGGTTAGGAAACTAACAAGAACAGTAGATCCTCTTCAGTCCAATACACTGTACATGCTGGGAACAGTCGCCAGTACTATTTGCCCTGTGTATGACAATGGCAGCGCAATAGTGACTCTTCTTACCATAAAACAACTCTTGCTCGTAGGACCAGAAACTGCATGTGATTCAACTCCATTTAGGACTGGGAAACAAACGCTAGCTCGCCTTACAAGAAACACACTCTGCTTTAGAGAAAAGAGCACTCTTCTACTCTACTGTGTTTCCTATAGGGCCAGAACAGTGAGCTTGCTCAGAACAAAAGAACTGTGCTTCCTACACACGGGCCATATCTAGTTCAACTCTGCTTTGGAAACTGACAAGAACAGTAGCTCCTATACAGTCCAATACACTGCACTTGCTGGGAAGAGACGCGAGTGCTATTTGCACTGTGTATGGCATTTGGAGCGCAATAGTGACTCTTCTTACCAGAAAACAACTCTTGCTGGTAGTACCAAAAACTGCCTGTGACTCAACTCCATTTTTGGACTGGGAAACAAACGCGAGCTTGCCTTACAAGAAACACACTCTGCTTTAGAGAAAAGAGCACTCTTCTACTCTACTGTGTTTCCTATGGGGTCTGAACAGTGAGCTTGCTCAGGAAAAAAGAAATGTGCTTCCTACACACATGGGCCATATCTAGTTCAACTCTGCTTATGAAACTGACATGAATAGTAGATCCTCTTCAGTCCAATACACTGTACTTGCTGGGAACAGATGCAAGTGCTATTTGCACTGTGTATGGCAATCGAGTGCAATAGTGACTCTTCTTACCAGAAAAAAACTCTTGCTCGTAGGACCAAAAACTGCATGTGTCTCAACTCCATTTAGGACTGGGAAAGAAACGCTAGCTCGCCTTTCAAGAAAAACACTCTGCTTTTGAGAAAAGAGCATTCTTCTACTATACTGTGTTTCCAATAGGGCCAGAACAGTGAGCTTCCTCAGAACAAAAGAGTGTGCTTCCTGCACACAGGGGCCATATCTATTCAATTCTGGTTAGGAAACTAACAAGAACAGTAGATCCTCTTCAGTCCAATACACTGTACATGCTGGGAACAGTCGCCAGTACTATTTGCCCTGTGTATGACAATGGGAGCGCAATAGTGACTCTTCTTACCAGAAAACAACTCTTGCTCCTAGGACCAGAAACTGAATGTGATTCAACTCCATTTAGGACTGGAAAACAAACGCTAGCTTGCCTTAAGAAAAACACTCTGCTTTTGAGAAAAGAGCACTCTTCTATTCTTCTGTGTGTCCTATAGGGCCAGAAAAGTGAGCTTGATCAGAACAAAAGAACTGTGCTTCCTTCACACGGGCCATATCTAGTTCAACTCTGCTTAGGAAACTGACAAGAACAGTAGCTCCTCTTCAGTCCGATACACTGTAATTGCTGGGAACGGACCGTGTGCTATTTGCACTATGTATGGCAATGGGAGCGCAATAGTGACTTTCCTTACCAGAAAACAACTCTTGCTCGTAGGACCAGAAACTGCATGTGATTCAACTCTATTTAGTACTAGGAAACCAACGCTAGCTCGCCTTACAAGAAATACACTCTGCTTTTGAGAAAAGAGCACTCTTCTACTCTACTGTGTTTCCTATGGGATCCAAACAGTGAGCTTGCTCAGAACAAAAGAAATGTGCTTCCTACACACATGGACCAGATCTAGTTCAACTCTGCTTAGGAAACTGACAAGAACAGTATCTCCTATTCAGTCCAATACACTGTACTTGCTGGGAACAGACGCGAGCGCTATTGGCACTGTGTATGGAATTTGGAGCACAATAGTGACTCTTCTTACCAGAAAACAACTCTTGCTCATAGGAACAAAAACTGCCTGTGACTCAACTCCATTAATGACTGGGAAACAAAAGCTAGCTCACCTTACAAAAAACACACTCTGCTTTAGAGAAAAGAGCACTCTTCTAATCTACTGTGTTTCCTATAGGGCCAGAACAGTGACCTCGCTCAGAACAAGAGAACTGTGCTTCCTACACACATGGGCCATATCTTGTTCAACTCTGCTTAGGAAACTGACAAGAACAGTAGCTCCTCTTCAGTCCGATACACTGTACTTGCTGGGAACAAACGCGAGTGCTATTTGCACTGTGTATGGCAATGGGAACACAATAGTGACTTTCCTTACCAGAAAACAACTATTGCTCGTTGGACCAGAAACTGCATGTGATTCAACTCCATTTAGGACTGCGAAACAAACGCTACCTCGCCTTACAAGAAACACACTCTGCTTTTGAGAAAAGAGCACTCTTCTACTCTACTGTGTTTCCTAAGGGGTCCGAACAGTAGCTTGCTCAGAACAAAAAATCTATGCTTCCTCCACACACGGCCATATCTAGTTCAATTCTGCTTAGGAACCTGACAAAAACAGTAGATCCTCTTCAGTCTAATACAGTTGCACTTGCTGGGAACAGACAACAGTGCTATTTGTCCTGTGTATGGCAATGGCAGCACAATAGTGACTCTTCTTACCCGAAAAGAACTCTTGCTCTTAGGACCAGAAACTGCATGGGATTCAACTCCATTTAGGACTGGGAAACAAACGCTAGCTCGCCTTACAAGAAACACACTCTGCTTTTGAGAAAGAGCACTCTTCTACTCTACTGTGTTTCCTGTGGGGTCCAAACAGTGAGCTTGCTCAGAACAAAAGAACTGTGCTTCCTACACACATGGACCATATCTAGTTCAACTCTGCTTAGGAAACTGAGAAGAACAGTAGCTCTTCTTCAGTCCAATACACTGTACTTGCTGGGAACATACGCGAGTGCTATTTGCACTGTGTATGGCATTTGGAGCCCAATAGTGAATCTTCTTACCAGAAAACAACTCTTGCTCTTAAGACCAAAAACTGCCTGTGACTCAACTCCATTTAGGACTGGGAAACAAACATGAGCTCGCCTTACAAGAAACACAGTCTGCTTTAGAGAAAAGAGCACTCTTCTACTCCACAGTGTTTCCTATAGGGCCAGAACAGTGAGCTTGCTCAGAACATAATAACTGTGCTTCCTACACACACGGGCCATGTCTAGTTAAACTCTGCTTAGGAAACTGACAAGAACAGTAGCTCCTCTTCAGTCCGATACACTGTACTTGCTGAAAACAAACGCGAGTGCTATTTACACTGTGTATGGCATTTGGAGCACAATAGTGACTCTTCTTACCATAAAACAACTCTTGCTCATAGAACCACAAACTGCATGTGATTCAACTTCATTTAGGACTGGGAAACCAACTCTAGCTCGCCTTACAAGAAACACACTCTGCTTTTGAGAAAAGAACACTCTTTTACTCTCCTGTGTTTCCTATAGGGCCAGAATAGTGAACTTGCTCAGAACAAATGAACTGTGCTTCCTATACTCACGGGCCATATCTAGTTCAACTCTGCTTAGGAAACTGAGAAGAACAGTAGCTCCTCTTCAGTCCAATACACTGTACTTGCTGGGAACAGACGCGAGAGCTATTTGCACTGTGTATGGCATTTGGAGCACAATAGTGACTCTTCTTACCATAAAACAACTCTTGCTCGTAGGACCAAAAACTGCATGTGACTCAACTCCATTTAGGACTGGGAAACAATCGCGAGCTTGCCTTACAAGAAACACACTGTGCTTTAGAGAAAAGAGCACTCTTCTACTCTACTGTGTTTCCTATAGGGCCAGAACAGTGAGCTTGCTCAGAACATAATAACTGTGCTTCCTACACACACGGGCCATATCTAGTTCAACTCTGCTTAGGAAACTGACAAGAACAGTATCTCCTCTTCAGTCCGATACACTGTAATAGCTGGGAACACATGCAAGTGCTATTTGCACTGTGTATGTCAATGGGAGCACAATAGTGACTTTCCTTACCAGAAAACAACTCTTGTTCGTAGGACCAGAAACTGCATGTGATTCAACTCCATTTAGGACTGGGAAAGAAACGCTAGCTCGCCTTACATGAAACACACTCTGCTTTTGAGAAAAGAGCACTCTTCTACTCTACTGTGTTTCCTATGGGGTCCGAACAGTGACCTTGCTCAGGACAAAAGAACTGTGCTTCCTACACACATGGGCCATATCTAGTTCAACTCTGCTTATGAAACTGACATGAATAGTAGATCCTCTTCAGTCCAATACACTGTACTTGCTGGGAACAGATGCAAGTGCTATTTGCACTGTGTTTGGCAATCGAGAGCAATAGTGACTCTTCTTACCAGAAAAAAACTCTTGCTCGTAGGACCAAAAACTGCATGTGTCTCAACTCCATTTAGGACTGGGAAAGAAACCCTAGCTCGCCTTACAAGAAAAACACTCTGCTTTTGAGAAAAGAGCATTCTTCTACTATACTGTGTTTCCAATAGGACCAGAACAGTGAGCTTCCTCAGAACAAAAGAAGTGTGCTTCCTGCACACAGGGGCCATATCTATTCAATTCTTGTTAGGAAACTGACAAGAACAGTAGCTCCTCTTCAGTCCAATACAGTTGTAATTGCTGGGAACAGACAACAGTGCTATTTGTCCTGTGTATGGCAATGGCAACACAATAGTGACTCTTCATACCAGAAAACAACTCTTGCTCCTAGGACCAGAAACTGCATGGGATTCAACTCCATTTAGGACTGGGAAACAAACGCTAGCTTGCCTTACAAGAAACACACTCTGCTTTTGAGAAAGAGCACTCTTCTACTCTACTGTGTTTCCTGTGGGGTCCAAACAGTGAGCTTGCTCAGAACAAAAGAACTGTGCTTCCTACACACATGGACCATACCTAGTTCAACTCTGCTTAGGAAACTGAGAAGAACAGTAGCTCTTCTTCAGTCCAATACACTGTACTTGCTGGGAACATACACGAGTGCTATTTGCACTGAGTATGGCATTTGGAGCGCAACTGTGACTCTTCTTACCAGAAAACAACTCTTGCTCTTAGGACCAAAAACTGCCTGTGACTCAACTCCATTTAGGACTGGGAAACAAACATGAGCTCGCCTTACAAGAAACACAGTCTGCTTTAGAGAAAAGAGCACTCTTCTACTCCACAGTGTTTCCTATAGGGCCAGAACAGTGAGCTTGCTCAGAACATAATAACTGTGCTTCCTACACACACGGGCCATGTCTAGTTAAACTCTGCTTAGGAAACTGACAAGAACAGTAGCTCCTCTTCAGTCCGATACACTGTACTTGCTGAAAACAGACACGAGTGCTATTTGCACTGTGTATGGCAATTGGAGCACAATAGTGACTCATCTTACCAGAAACAACTCTTGCTCGTACAACCAGAAACTGCATGTGATTCAACTTCATTTAGGACTGGGAAACCAACTCTAGCTCGCCTTACAAGAAACACACTCTGCTTTTGAGAAAAGAGCACTCTTTTACTCTCCTGTGTTTCCTATAGGGCCAGAACAGTGAACTTGCTCAGAACAAATGAACTGTGCTTCCTACACTCACGGGCCATATCTAGTTCAACTCTGCTTAGGAAACTGAGAAGAACAGTAGCTCCTCTTCAGTCCAATACACTGTACTTGCTGAGAACAGACGAGAGATATTTGCACTGTGTATGGCATTTGGAGCACAATAGTGACTCTTCTTACCAGAAAACAACTCTTGCTCGTAGGATCAAAAACTGCATGTGACTCAACTCCATTTAGGACTGGAAAACAAACGAAAGCTCGCCTTACAAGAAACACAATGTGCTTTAGAGAAAAGAGCACTCTTCTACTCTACTGTGTTTCCTATAGGGCCAGAACAGTGAGCTTGCTCAGAACATAATAACTGTGCTTCCTACACACACGGGCCATATCTAGTTCAACTCTGCTTAGGAAACTGACAAGAACAGTAGCTCCTCTTCAGTCCGATACACTGTACTTGCTTGTAACAGACGCGAGTGCTATTTGCACTGCGTATGGCAATGGGAGCACAATAGTGACTTTCCTTACCAGAAAACAACTCTTGCTCGTAGGACCAGAAACTGCATGTGATTCAAATCCATTTAGGACTGGGAAACAAACACTAGCTCGCCTTATAAGAAACACACTCTGCTTTTGAGAAAAGAGAACTCTTCTACTCTACTGTGTTTCCTATGGGGTCCAAACGGTGAGCTTGCTAAGAACAAAAGAACTGTGCGTCCTACACACAAGGACCATATGTAGTGCAACTCTGCTTAGGAAACCGACAAGAACAGTAGCTCCTCTTCAGTCCAATACACTGTACTTGCTGGGAAAAGACGCGAGTGCTATTTGCACTGTGTATGGCATTTGGAGCAAAATAGTGACTCTTCTTACCAGAAAACAACTCTTTCTCGTAGGACCACAAACTGCATGTGACTCAACTCCATTTAGGACTGGGAAACAAATGCGAGCACGCCTTACAAGAAACACACTCTGCTTTAGAGAAAAGAGCACACTTCTACTCTACAGTGTTTCCTATGGGGTCCGAACAGTGAGCTTGCTCAGAACAAAAGAACTGTGCTTCCTACAAACACGGAACATATCTAGTTCAACTCTGCTTAGGAAATTGGCAAGAACAGTAGCTCCTCTTCAGTCCAATACACTGTACTTGCTGGGAACAGAAGTGAGAGATATTTGCACTGTGTATGACAATGGGAACACAATAGTGACTTTCCTTAACAGAAAACAACTCTTGCTCATAGGACCAGAAACTGCATGTGATTCACCTCCATTTAGGAATGGGAAACAAACGGTAGCTCGCCTTACAAGAAATACACTCTGCTTTTGAGAAAAGAGCACTCTTCTACTCTACTGTGTTTCCTATGGGGTCCGAAGAGTGAGCTTGCTCAGAACAAAAGAACTGTGCTTCCTACACACACGGCCATATCTATTTCAATTCTGCTTAGGAACCTGACAAGAACAGTAGATCCTCTTCAGTCCAATACACTGTACTTTCTGGGAAGAGACGCCAGTGCTATTTGTCCTGTGTATGGCAATGGCAGCGCAATAGTGACTCTTCTTACCATAAAACAACTCTTGCTCATAGGACCAGAAACTGCATGTGATTCAACTCCATTTGGGACTTGGAAACAAACGCTAGCTCGCCTTACAAGAAACACACTCTGCTTTAGAGAAAAGAGCACTCTTCTACTCTACTGTGTTTCCTATAGGGCCAGAACAGTGAGCTTGCTCAGAACAAAAGAACTGTGCTTCTTACACACGGGCCATATCTAGTTCAACTCTGCTTTGGAAACTGACAAGAACAGTAGCTCCTATACAGTCCAATACACTGTACTTGCTGGGAACAGACACGAGTGCTATTTGCACTGTGTATGGCATTTGGAGCACAATAGTGACTCTTCTTACCAGAAAACAACTCTTGCTGGTAGTACCAAAAACTGCCTGTGACTCAACTCCATTTTTGGACTGGGAAACAAACGCGAGCTTGCCTTACAAGAAACACACTCTGCTTTAGAGAAAAGAGTACTCTTCTACTCTACTGTGTTTCCTATAGGGCCAGAACATTGAGCTTGCTCCGAACATAATAACTGTGCTTCCTAGACACACGGGACATATCTAGTTCAACTCTGCTTAGGAAACTGAGAAGAACAGTAGCTCCTCTTCATTCCAATACACTGTACTTGCTGGGAACAGACGCGAGTGCTATTTGCACTGTGTATGGCAATGGGAGCGCAATAGTGACTTTCCTTACCAGAAAACAACTCTTTGTCTTAGGACCAGAAACAGCAAGGGATTCAACTCCATTTAGGACTGGCAAACAAAAGCTAGCTCGCCTTACAAGAAAGACACTCTGCTTTAGAGAAAAGAGCACTCCTCTACTCTACTGTGTTTCCTATGGGGTCCAAACAGTGAGCTTGCTCAGAACAAAAGAACTGTGCTTCCTACACACACACGGACCATATGTAGTTCAACTTTGCTTAGGAAACTGACAAGAACAGTAGCTCCTCTTCAGTCTGATACACTGTACTTGCTGGGAACAGACGTGAGTGCTATTTGCACTGTGTAAGGCAATGAGAACGCAATAGTGACTTTCCTTACCAGAAAACAACTCTTGCTCGTAGGACCACAAACTGCATGTGATTCAACGCCATTTAGGACTGGGAAACCAATACTAGCTCGCCTTACAAAACACACTCTGCTTTTGCGAAAAGAGCACTCTTCTACTCTACTGTGTTACCTATAGGGCCAGAACAGTGAGCTTGCTCAGATCAAATGAACTGTGCTTCCTAGACACACGGGCCATATCTAGTTCAACTCTGCTTAGGAAACTGACAAGAACAGTAGCTCCTCTTCAGTCCAATACACTGTAGTTTCTGGGAACAGACGGGAGTGCTATTTGCACTGTGTATGGCAATGGGAGCACAAAAGTGACTTTCCTTACCAGAAAACAACTCTTGCTCTTAGTACCAGAAACTGCATGTGATTCAACTCCATTTAGGAATGGGAAACAAACGCTAGCTCGCCTTACAAGAAACTCACTCTGCTTTTGAGAAAAGAGCACTCTTCTATTCTACTGTGTTTCCTATGTGGTCCGAACAGTGAGCTTGCTCAGAACAAAAGAACTGTGCTTCCTACACACATGGACCATATCTAGTTCAACTCTTCTTAGGAAACTGACAAGAACAGTAGCTCCTCTTCAGTCCGATACACTGTAATTCCTGGGAACAGACGCGAGTGCTATTTGCACTGTGTATGGCAATAAGAGCGCAATAGTGACTTTCCTTACCAGAAAACATCTCTTGCTCGTAGGACCTGAAACTGCATGTGATTCAACTCCATTTAGGACTGTTAAACAAACGCTAGCTTGCCTTACAAAAAACACTCTCTGCTTTTGAGAAAAGAGCACTCTTCTCCTCTACTGTGTTTCCTATGGGGTCCGAACAGTGAGCTTGCTCAGTACAAAAGAACTGTGCTTCCTACACACATGGCCATTACTAGTTCATTTCTGCTTAGGAACCTGACTAGAACAGTAGATCCTCTTCAGTCCAATACACTGTACTTGCTGCGATCAGACGCCAGTGCTATTTGTCCTGTGTATGGCAATGGCAGCGCAATAGTGACTCTTCTTACCAGAAAACAACTCTTGCTCGTAGTACCAGAAACTGCATGGGTTTCAACTCCATTTAGGACTACGAAACAAACGCTAGCTCGCCTTAAAAGAAACACACTCTGCTTTAGAGAAAAGAGCACTCTTCTACTCTACTGTGCTTCCTATAGGGCCAGAACAGTGAGCTTGCTCAGAACAAAAGAACTGTGCTTCCTACACACGGGCCATATCTAGATCAACTCTGCTTAGGAAACTGACAAGAACAGTAGCTCCTATACAGTCCAATACACTGTACTTGCTGGGAACAGACGCGATTGCTATTTGCACTGTGTATGGCATTTGGAGCGCAATAGTGACTCTTCTTACCAGAAAACAACTCTTGCTGGTAGTACCAAAAACTGACTGTGACTCAACTCCATTTAGGACTGGGAAACAAACGCGAGCTTGCCTTACAAGAAACACACTCTGCTTTAGAGAAAAGAGCACTCTTCTACTCTACTGTGTTTCCTATGGGGTCCAAACAGTGAGCTTGCTCAGAACAAAAGTACTGTACTTCCTAGACACACAGACCATATGTAGTTCAACTCTGCTTAGGAAACTGACAAGAACAGTAGTTCCTCATCAGTCCAATACACTGTACTTGCTGGGAACAGACGCAAGTGCTATTTGCACTGTGTATGGCAATGAGAACGCAATAGTGACTTTCCTTACCAGAAAACAACTCTTGCTCGTAGGACCACAAACTGCATGTGATTCAACGCCATTTAGGACTGGGAAACAAATGCTTGCTCGCCTTACAAAACACACTCTGCTTTTGCGAAAAGAGCACTCTTCTACTCTACTGAGTTTCCTATAGGGCCAGAACAGTGAGCTTGCTCAGATCAAATGAACTGTGCTTCCTAGACACACGGGCCATATCTAGTTCAACTCTGCTTAGGAAACTGACAAGAAGAGTAGCTCCTCTTCAGTCCAATACACTGTAATTTCTGGGAACAGACGCGAGTGCTATTTGCACTGTGTATGGCAATAAGAGCGCAATAGTGACTTTCCTTACCAGAAAACATCTCTTGCTCGTAGGACCTGAAACTGCATGTAATTCAACTCCATTTAGGACTGGGAAACAAACGCTAGCTTGCCTTACAAAATACACACTCTGCTTTTGAGAAAAGAGCACTCTTCTCCTCTACTGTGTTTCCTATGGGGTCCGAACAGTGAGCTTGCTCAGAACAAAAGAACTGTGCTTCCTACACACACGGCCATTACTAGTTCATTTCTGCTTAGGAACCTGACAAGAACAGTAGATCCTCTTCAGTCCAATACACTGTACTTGCTGCGATCAGACGCCAGTGCTATTTGTCCTGTGTATGGCAATGGCAGCGCAATAGTGACTCTTCTTACCAGAAAACAACTCTTGCTCGTAGTACCAGAAACTGCATGGGTTTCAACTCCATTTAGGACTATGAAACAAACGCTAGCTCGCCTTAAAAGAAACACACTCTGCTTTAGAGAAAAGAGCACTCTTCTACTCTACTGTGTTTCCTATAGGGTCCAAACAGTGAGCTTGCTCAGAACAAAAGAACTGTGCTTCCTACACACACGGATAATATCTAGTTCAACTCTGCATAGGAAACTGACAAGAACAGTAGCACCTATTCAGGGCAATACACTGTATTTGATGGGAACAGACGCGAGTGCTATTTGCACTGTGCATGGCAATGGGAGCACAATGTGACTTTCCTTACCAGAAAACAACTCTTGTTTGTAGGACCAGAAACTGCATGTGATTCAACTCCATTTAGGACTGGGAAACAAACGCTAGCTCGCCTTACAAGAAACACACTCTGCTTTAGAGAAAAGAGCACTCTTCTACTCTACTGTGTTTCCTATAGGGCCAGAACAGTAAGCTTGCTCAGAACAAAAGAACTGTGCTTCATACACAGGGGCCATATCTAGTTCAACTCTGCTTAGGAAACTGACAAGAACAGTAGCTCCTCTTCAGTCCAATACACTGTACTTGCTGGGAACAGACGCGAGTGCTATTTGCACTGTGTATGGTATTTGGAGCGCAATAGTGACTCTTCTTACCAGAAAACAACTCTTGCTCGTAGTACCAAAAACTGCCTGTGACTCAACTCCATTTAGGACTGGGAAACAAACGCGAGCTCGCCTTACAAGAAACACACTCTGCTTTAGAGAAATGAGCACTCTTCTACTCTACTGTGTTTCCTATAGGGCCAGAACAGTGAGCTTGCTCAGAACATAATAACTGTGCTTCCTAGACACACGGGCCATATCTAATTCAACTCTTCTTAGGAAACTGAGAAGAACAGTAGCTCCTCTTCACTCCAATACACTGTATTTGCTGGGAACAGCCGCCAGTGCTATTTGCACTGTGTATAGCAATGGGAGCACAATGTGACTTTCCTTACCAGAAAACAACTCTTGTTCGTAGGACCAGAAACTGCATGAGATTCAACTCCATTTAGGACTAGGAAACAAACGCTAGCTCGCCTTACAAGAAACACACTCTGCTTTAGATAAAAGAGCACTCATCTACTCTACTGTGTTTCCTATAGGGCCAGAACAGTGAGCTTGCTCAGAACATAAGAACTGTGCTTCCTACACACACGGGCCATATCTAGTTCAACTCTGATTAGGAAACTGACAAGAACAGTAGCTCCTCTTCAGTCCGATACACTGTAATTCCTGGGAACAGACGCGAGTGCTATTTGTACTGTGTATGGCAATGGGAGCGCAATAGTGACTTTCCTTACCAGAAAACAACTCTTGCTCGTAGGACCAGGAACTGCATGTGATTCAACTCCATTTAGGACTGGGAAACAAACGCTAGCTCGCCTTACAAGAAACACACTCTGCTTTTGAGAAAAGAGTATTCTTCTACTCTACTATGTTTCTTATGGGGTCCGAACAGTGAGCTTGCTCAGAACAAAAGAACTGTGCTTCCTACACACACGGCCATATCTAGTTCAATTCTGCTTAGGAACCTGACAAGAACAGTAGATCCTATTCAGTCCAATACACAGTACTTGCTTGGAACAGACGCATGTGCTATTGGTCCTGTGTATGGCAATGGGAGCGCAATAGTGACTATTCTTACCATAAAACAACTCATGCTCGTAGGACCAGAAACTGCATGTGATTCAACACCATTTAGGACTGGGAAACAAACGCTAGCTTGCCTTACAAGAAACACACTCTTCTTTACAGGAAAGAGCACTCTTCTACTCTACTGTGTTTCCTATTGGGCCCAAAAACAGTGAGCTTGCTCAGAACAAACGAACTGTGCTTCCTAGACACATGGGCCATATCTAGTTCAACTCTGCTTAGGAAACTGAGAAGAACAGTAGCTCCTCTTCACTTCAATACACTGTACTTTCTGGGAACAGACGCGAGTGCTATTTGCACTGTGTATGGCAATGGGAGCACAATGTGACTTTCCTTACCAGAAAACAACTCTTGTTCGTAGGACCAGAAACTGCATGTGATTCAACTCCATTTAGGACTAGGAAACAAACGCTAGCTCGCCTTACAAGAAACACACTCTGCTTTAGATAAAAGAGCACTCATCTACTCTACTGTGTTTCCTATAGGGCCAGAACAGTGAGCTTGCTCAGAACATAAGAACTGTGCTTCCTACACACACGGGCCATATCTAGTTCAACTCTGCTTAGGAAACTGACAAGAACAGTAGCTCCTCTGCAGTCCCATACACTGTAATTACTGGGAACAGACGCGAGTGCTATTTCTACTGTGTATGGCAATGGGAGCGCAATAGTGACTTTCCTTACCAGAAAACAACTCTTGCTGGTAGTACCAAAAACTGCCTGTGACTCAACTCCATTTAGGACTGGGAAACAAACGTGAGCTCGCCTTACAAGAAACACACTCTGCTCTAGAGAAAAGAGCACTCTTCTACTCTACTGTGTTTCCTATAGGGCCAGAACATTGAGCTTGCTCAGAACATAATAACTGTGCTTCCTAGACACACGGGACATATCTAGTTCAACTCTGCTTAGGAAACTGAGAAGAACAGTAGCCCCTCTTCACTCCAATACACTGTACTTGCTGAGAACAGACGCGAGTTCTATTTGCACTGTGTATGGCAATGGGAGCACAATAGTGACTTTCCTTACTAGAAAACAACTCTTGCTCTTAGGACCAGAAACTGCATGGGATTCACCTCCATTTAGGACTGGGGAACAAAAGCTAGCTCGCCTTACAAGAAACACACTCTGCTTTAGAGAAAAGAGCACTCTTATACTCTACTGTGTTTCCTATAGGGTCCGAACAGTGAGCTTGCTCAGAACAAACGAACTGTGCTTCCTACACACACGGCTATATCTAGTTCAAGTCTGCTTAGGAACCTGACAAGAACAGTAGATCCTCTTCAGTCCAATACACTGTACTTGCTGGGAACAGACACGAGTTCTATTTGCACTGTGTATGGCATTTGGAGAGCAATAGTGACTCTTCTTACCAGAAAACAACTCTTGCTCATAGGACCAAAAACTGTCTGTGATTCAACTCCATTCAGGACTGGGAAACAAACTCTAGCTCACCTTACAAGAAACACATTCTACTTTTGAGAAAAGAGCTCTCTTCTACTCTACTGTGTTTCCTATAGGGCCAGAACAGTTAGCTTGCTCAGAACAAATGAACTGTGCTTCCTAGACACACGGGCCATATCTAGTTCAACTCTGCTTAGGAAACTGAGAAGAACAGTAGCTCCTCTTCACTCCAATACACTGTACTTGCTGGGAACAGACGCATGTGCTATTTGCACTGTGTATGGCAATGGGAGCACAATAGTGACTTTCCTTACCAGAAAACAACTCTTGCTCGTATGACCAGAAACTGCATGTGATTCAACTCCATTTAGGACTGGGAAACAAACGCTAGCTCGCTTTACAAGAAACACACTGCTTTAGAGAAAAGAGCACTCTTCTACTCTACTGTGTTTCCTATGGGGTCCGAACAGTGAGCTTGCTCAGAACAAAAGAACTGTGCTTCCTACACACACGGACCATATGTAGTTCAACTCTGCTTAGGAAACTGACAAGAACAGTAGCTCCTCTTCAGTCCAATACACTGTACTTGCTGGGAACAGACGCGAGTGCTATTTGCACTGTGTATGGCAATTAGAGCGCAATAGTGACTCTCCTTACCAGAAAACAACTCTTGCTCATAGAACCACAAACTGCATGTGATTCAACGCGATTTATGACTGGGAAACAAATGCTAGCTCGCTTTACAAGAAACACACTGTGCTTTAGAAAAAGAGCACTCTTCTACTCTACTGTGATTCCTACAGGGCCAGAACAGTGAGCTTGCTCAGAACAAAAGAGCTGTGCTTCCCACACACGGGCCATATCTAGTTCAACTCTGCTTAGGAAACTGACAAGAACAGTAGATCCTCTTCAGTCCAATACACTGTACTTGCTGGGAACAGACGCCAGTGCTATTTGCACTGTGTATGGCAATTGGAGCACAATAGTTGACTCGTTTTACCAGAAAACAACTCTTGCTCATAGAACAAAAAACTGCATCTGACTCAACTCCATTTATTATTGGGAAACAAACTCTAGCTCGCTTTACAAGAAACACACTCTGCTTTTGAGAAAAGAGCACTCTTCTACTCTACTGTGCTTCCTATAGGGCCAGAACAGTGAGCGTGCTCAGAAAAAAAGAACTGTGCTTCCTAAACACATGGGCAATATCTAATTCAACTCTTCTTAGGAAACTGACAAGAACAGTAGCTCCTCTTCAGTATAATACACTGTACTTGCTGGGAACAGACGGGAGGGCTATTTGCACTGTGTATGGCAATGGGAGCACAATAGTGACTTTCCTTACCAGAAAACAACACTTGCTCGTACGACCAGAAACTGCATGTGATTCCACTCCATTTAGGAATGGGAAACAAAAGCTAGCTCATCTTAAAAGAAACACACTCTACATTTGAGAAAAAAGCACTCTTCTACTCTACTGTGTTTTCTATGGGGTCCGAACAGTGAGCTTGCTCAGAACAAAAAAACTGTGCTTCCTACACACACGGCCATATCTAGTTCAAGTCTGCTTAGGAACCTGACAAGAACAGTAGATCCTCTTCAGTCCAATACACTGTACTTTCTGGGAACAGACGCGAGTGCTATTTGCACTGTGTATGGCAATGGGAGCACAATAGTGACTTTCCTTACCAGAAAACAACTCTTGCTCATAGTACCAGAAACTGCATGTGATTCAACTCCATTTAGGACTGGGAAACAAATGCTAGCTCGCCTTACATGAAACACACTCTGCTTTTGAGAAAAGAGCACTCTTCTACTCTACTGTGTTTCCTACAGGGCCAGAACAGTGAGCTTGCTCAGAACAAAAGAACTGTGCTTCCTACACGGGCCATATCTAGTTCAACTCTGCTCAGATAACTGACAGGAACAGTAGATCCTCTTCAGTCCAATACACTGTACTTGCTGGGAACAGACGCCAGTGCTATTTGCACAGTGTATGGCAATGGGAGCGCAATGTGACTTTCCTTTCCAGAAAACAACTCTTGTTCGTAGGACCTGAAACTGCATGTGATTCAACTCCATTTAAGACTGGGAAAGAAACACTAGCTCGCCATACAAGAAACACACTCTGCTTTTGAGAAAAGAGCACTCTTCTACTCTACTGTGTTTCCTATAGGGCCAGAACAGTGTACTTGCTCAGTACAAAAGAACTGTGCTTCCTACACACACGACCATATCTAGTTCAATTCTGCTTAGGAACCTGACAAGAACAGTAGATTCTCTTCAGTCCAATACACTGTACATGTTGGGAACCGACGCCAATGTTATTTGCACTGTGTATGACATTGAGAGCACAATAGTGATTCTTCTTACCAGAAAACAAGACTTGCTCGTAGGAACAGAAACTGAATGGGATTCAACTCCATTTAGGACTGGGAAACAAATGCTAGCTCGCCTACAAGAAACACACTCTGCTTTTGAGAAAAGAGCACTCATCTACTCTACTGGGTTTCCTATGGGGTCCGAACAGTGAGCTTGCTCAGAACAAAAGAACTGTGCTTCCTACACACATGGGCCATATCTAATTCAACTTTGCTTAGGTTACTGACAAGAACTGTAGCTCCTCTTCAGTCTAATACACTGTACTTGCTGGGAACAGACGCGAGTTCTATTTGAACTCTGTATGGCAATGGGAGCGCAATAGTGACTCTTCATACCAGAAAACAACTCTTACTCTGAGGACCACAAACTGCATGTGACTCAACTGCATTTAGGACTGGGAAACAAACGCTAGCTCTGCTCACAAGAAAGACACTCTGCTTTTGAGAAAAGAGCACTCATCTACTCTACTGTGTTTCCTATAGGGCCAGAACAGTGAGCTTGCTCAGAACATAATAACTTTGCTTCCTAAACACACAGGCCATATCTAGTTCAACTCTGCTTAGGAAACTGACAAGAACAGCAGCTCCTCTTCAGTCCAATACTGTGTACATGCACGGAACAGATGCCAGTGCTATTTGCACTGTTTATGGCAATGGGAGCACAATAGTGACTCTTCTTACCAGAAAAATCTCTTGCTCGTAGGACCAGAAACTGTGAGGGATTCAATTCCATTTCTGACTGGGAAACAAACACTAACTCGCCTTTCAATAAAAACACTCTGCTTTTGAGAAAAGAGCACTCTTCTACTCTACTGTGTTTCCTATGGGGTCCAAACAGTGAGCTTGCTCAGAACAAAAGAACTGTGCTTTCTACACACATGGCCATATCTAGTTCAATTCTGCGTAGGAACCTGACAAGAACAGTAGATCCTCTTCAGTCCAATACACTGTGCTTCCTGGGATCAGATGCCAGTGCTATTTGCCTTGTGTATGACAATGGGAGCGCAATAGTGACTCTTCTTACCAGAAAACAGCTCTTGCTCGTAGGACCACAAACTGCATGGGATTCAACTCCATTTAGGACTGGGAAACAAACGCTAGCTCGCCTTACAAGAAACACACTCTGCTTTTGAGAAAAGAGGAATCTTCTACTCTACTGTGTTTCCTATAAGGCCAGAACAGTGAACTTGCTCAGAACAAAAGAACTGTGCTTCCTACACACGGGCCATAACTAGTTCAACTCTGCTTAGGAAACTAACAAGAACAGTAGCTCCTCTTCAGTCCAATACACTGTACTTGCTGGGAACAGACGCGAGTGCTATTTGCACTGTGTATGGCAATGAGAGCGCAATAGTGACTTTCCTTAACAGAAAACAACTCTTGCTCCTAGGAACACAAACTGCATGTGATTCAACTCCATTTAGGACTGGGAAACAAACGCTAGCTCGCCTTACAAGAAACACACTCTGCTTTTGAGAAAAGGGCACTCTTCTACTCTAATGTGTTTCCTATGGGGTCCGAACAGTGAGCTTGCTCAGAACAAAAGAACTGTGCTTCCTACACACACGGCCATATCTAGTTCAATTCTGCTTAGGAACCTGACAAGAACAGTAGATCCTCTTCAGTCCGATACACTGTACTTGCTGGGAAAAGACTCGAGTGCTATTTGCCCTGTGTATGGCAATGGGAGCACAATAGTGACTTTCCTTACCAGAAAAAAACTCTTGTTCGTAGGACCAGAAACTGCATATGATTCAACTCCATTTAGGACTAGGGAACAAACGCTAGCTTGCCTTACAAGAAACACACTCTGCTTTTGAGAAAAGAGCACTTTTCTACTCTACTGTGTTTCCTATAGGGCCAGAACAGTGAGCTTGCTCAGAACATAAGAACTGTGCTTCCTACACACACGGGCCTTATCTAGTTCAACTCTGCTTAGGAAACTGACAAGAACAGTAGCTCCTCTTCAGTCCGATACACTGTACTTGCTGGGAACAGACGGGAGTGCTATTTGCACTGTGTATGGCAATGTGAGCACAATAGTGACTTTCCTTACCAGAAAACAACTCTTGCTCGTAGGACCAGAAACTGCATGTGATTCCACTCCATTTAGGACTGGGAAACAAACGCTAGCTCGCCTTACAAGAAACACACTCTGCTTTTGGTAAAAGAGCACTCTTCTACTCTACTTTGTTTCCTAAGGGGTCTGAACAGTGAGCTTGCTCAGAACAAAAGAACTGTGCTTCCTACACACACGGCCATATCTAGTTCAATTCTGCTTAGGAAACTGACAAGAACAGTAGCTCCTATTCAGTCCAATAAACTGTACTTTCAGGGAACAGACATGAGTGCTTTTTGCACTGTGTATGGCATTTGGAGCGCAATAGTGACTCTTCTTACAAGAAAAAAACTCTTGATCGTAGGACCAAAAACTGTCTGTGATTCAACTCCATTTAAGACTGGGAAACAAACTGTAGCTCACCTTAGAAGAAACACATTCTACTTTTGAGAAAAGAGCACTCTTCTACTCTACTGTGTTTCCTATAGGGCCAGAACAGTTAGCTTGCTCAGAACAAATGAACTGTGCTTCCTAGACACACGGGCCATATCTAGTTCAACTCTGCATACGAAACTGAGAAGAACAGTAGCTCCTCTTCAGTCCAATACACTGTACTTGCTGGGAACAGACGCATGTACTATTTGCACTGTGTATGGCAATGGGAGCGCAATAGTGACTTTCCTTACCAGAAAACAACTCTTGGTCGTAGGACCAGAAACTGCATGTGATTCAACTCCATTTAGGACTGGGAAACAAACGCAAGCTCGCCTTACAAGAAACACACTGCTTTAGAGAAAAGAGCACTCTTCTACTCTACTGTGTTTCCTATGGGGTCCGAACAGTGAGCTTGCTCAGAACAAAAGAACTGTGCTTCCTACACACACGGATCATATGTAGTTCAACTCTGCTTAAGAAACTGACAAGAACAGCAGCTCCTCTTCAGTATAATACACTGTACTTGCTGGGAACAGACGGGAGGGCTATTTGCACTGTGTATGACAATGGGAGCGCAATAGTGACTTTCCTTACCAGAAAACAACACTTGCTCGTAGGATCAGAAACTGCATGTGATTCCACTCCATTTAGGAATGGGAAACAAAAGCTAGCTCGTCTTAAAAGAAACACACTCTACATTTGAGAAAAAAAGCACTCTTCTACTCTACTGTGTTTTCTATGGGGTCTGAACAGTGAGCTTGCTCAGAACAAAAAAACTGTGCTTCCTACACACAGGGCCATATCTAGTTCAACTCTGCTTAGGAACCTGACAAGAACAGTAGATCCTCTTCAGTCCAATACACTGTACTTGCTGGGAACAGACGCGAGTGTTATTTGCACAGTGTATGGCAATGGGAGCACAATGTGACTTTCCTTACCAGAAAAGAACTCTTGTTCTTAGGACCTGAAACTGCATGTGATTAAACTCCAGTTAGGACTAGGAAACAAACGCTAGCTTGCCTTCCAAGAAACACACTCTGCTTTTGAGAAAAGAGCACTCTTCTACTCTACTGTGTTTCCTATAGGGCCAGTACAGTGAGCTTGCTCAGAACATAAGAACTGTACTTCCTACACACACGGGCCATATCTAGTTCAACTCTGCTTAGGAAACTGACAAGAACAGTAGCTCCTCTTCTGTCCGATACACTGTACTTGCTGGGAACAGACGGGAGTGCTATTTGCACTGTGTATGGCAATGGGAGCGCAATAGTGACTTTCCTTACCAGAAAACAACTCTTGCTCATAGGACTAGAAACTGCATGTGATTCAACTCCATTTAGGACTGGAAAACAAATGCTAGCTCGCCTTACAAGAAACACACTCTGCTTTAGAGAAAAGAGCACTCTTCTACTCTACTGTGTTTCCTACAGGGCCAGAACAGTGAGCTTGCTCAGAACAAAAGAACTGTGCTTCCTACACACACGTCCATATTTAGTTCAATTCTGCTTAGGAAACTGAGAAGAACAGTAGCTCCTCTTCAGTCCAATACACTGTACTTGCTGGGAACAGGTGGGAGGGCTATTTGCACTGTGTTTGGCAATGGGAGCGCAATGTGACTTTCCTTACCAGAAAAGAACTCTTGTTCGTAGGACCTGAAACTGAATGTGATTCAACTCCATTTAGGACTAGAAAACAAACGCTAGCTCGCCTTACAAGAAACACACTCTGCTTTAGAGAAAAGAGCACTCTTCTACTCTACTGTGTTTCCTATAGGGCCAGAACAGTGAGCTTGCTCAGAACATAAGAACTGTGCTTCCTACACACCGGCCATATCTACTTCATTTCTGCTTAGGAAACTGACAAGAAAAGTAGCTCCTCTTCAGTCCGATACACTGTACTTGCTGGGAACAGACGCGAGTGCTATTTGCACTGTGTATGGCAATGGGAGCGCAATAGTGACTTTCCTTACCAGAAAACAACTCTTGCTCATAGGACCAGAAACTGCATGTGATTCAACTCCATTTAGGACTGGGAAACAAACGCTAGCTCACCTTACAAGAAACACACTCTGCTTTTGATAAAAGAGCACTCTTCTACTCTACTGTGTTTCCTATAGGGTCCGAACAGTGAGCTTGCTCAGAACAAAAGAACTGTGCTTCCTACACACACGGCCATATCTAGTTCAAGTCTGCTTAGGAACCTGACAAGAACAGTAGTTCCTCTTCAGTCCAATGCACTGTACTTGCTGGGAACAGACGCCAGTGCTATTTGTCTTGTGTATGGCAATGGCAGCGCAATAGTGACTCTTCTTACCAGAAAACAACTCTTGCTCGTGGACCAGAAACTGCATGTGATTCAACTCCATTTAGGACTGGGAAACAAACTCTAGCTCGCTTTACAAGAAACACACTCTGCTTTTGAGAAAAGAGCACTCTTCTACTCTACTGTGTTTCCCATAGGGCCAGAACAGTGAGCTTGCTCAGAAAAAAAGAACTGTGCTTCCTACACACACGGGCCATATCTAGTTCAACTCTGCTTAAGAACCTGACAAGAACAGTAGCTCCTCTTCAGTCCAATACACTGTACTTGCTGGGAACAGACACATGTGCTATTTGCACTGTGTATGGCTATGGGAGCACAATACTGACTTTCCTTACCAGAAACATTTCTTGCTCGTAGGACCAGAAACTGTCTGTGATTCAACTCCATTTAGGACTGGGAAACAAACGCGAGCTCACCTTACAAGAAACACACTCTGCTTTAGAGAAAAGAGCACTCTTCTACTCTACTGTGTTTCCTGTAGGACCAAAACAGTGAGCTTGCTCAGAACATAATAACCGTGCTTCCTAAAAACACGGACCATATCTATTTCAACTCTGCTTTGGAAACTGACAAGAACAGCAGCTTCTCTTCAGTCCGATACACTGTACTTGCTGAGAACAGACGCGAGTGCTATGTGCACTATGTTTGGCAATTGGTGCACAATAGTGACTCGTCTTACCAGAAAACAACTATTGCTCGTAGGACCAAAAACTGCATGTGACTCAACTTCATTTAGGACTGGGAAACAAACTCTATCTCACCTTACAAGAAACACACTCTGCTTTTGAGAAAAGAGCACTCTTCTACTCTACTGTGTTTCCTATAGGTCCAGAACAGTTAGCTTGCTCAGAACAAATGAACTGTGCTTCCTAGACACACGGGCCATATCTAGTTCAACTCTGCTTAGGAAACTGAGAAGAACAGTAGCGCCTCTTCAGTCCAATACACTGTACTTGCTGGGAACAGACGCTTGTGCTATTTGCACTGTGTATGGCAATGGGAGCACAATAGTGACTTTCCTTACCAGAAAACAACTCTTGGTCGTAGGACCAGAAACTGCATGTGATTCAACTCCATTTAGGACTGGGAAACAAACGCCTGCTCACCTTACAAGAAACACACTGCTTTAGAGAAAATAGCACTCTTCTACTCTACTGTGTTTCCTATGTGGTCCAAACAGTGAGCTTGCTCAGAACAAAAGA
The DNA here is from genome assembly GCF_949786415.1 of Peromyscus eremicus. NCBI lineage: Eukaryota > Metazoa > Chordata > Mammalia > Rodentia > Cricetidae > Peromyscus > Peromyscus eremicus. Next base: position 53,959 of record NW_026734465.1, read on the forward strand.
ACTGTGGTTCCTACACACACGGACCATATGTAGTTCAACTCTGCTTAGGAAACTGACAAGAACAGTAGCTCCTCTTCACTCCAATACACTGTACTTGCTGGGAACAGACGTGAGTGCTATTTACACTGTGTATGTCAATGGGAGCACAGTAGTGACTTTCCTTACCAGAAAACAACTCTTGCTCGTAGGACCACAAACTGCATGTGATTCAACGCGATTTAGGACTGGGAAACAAATGCTAGCTCGCCTTACAAGAAACACACTCTGCTTTAGAAAAAGAGCACTTTTCTACTCTACTGTGTTTCCTACAGTGCCAGAACAGTGAGCTTGCTCAGAACAAAAGAACTGTGCTTCCTACACGGGCCATATCTAGTTCAACTCAGCTTAGATAACTGACAAGGACAGTAGATCCTCTTCAGTCCAATACACTGTACTTGCTGGGAACAGACGCCAGTGCTATTTGCACTGTGTATGGCATTTGGAGCACAATAGTGTCTCATCTTACCAGAAAACAACTCTTGCTCATAGAACAAAAAACTGCATGTGACTCAACTCCATTTAGGACTGGGAAACAAACTCTAGCTCGCTTTACAAGAAACTCATTCTGCTTTTGAGAAAAGAGCACTCTTCTACTCTACTGTGCTTCCTATAGGGCCAGAACAGTGAGGTTGCTCAAAACAAAAAAACTGTGCTTCCTACACACACGGCCATATCTAGTTCAAGTCTGCTTAGGAACCTGACAAGAACAGTAGATCCTCTTCAGTCCAATACACTGTACTTGCTGGGAACAGACGCTTGTGCTATTTGCACTGTGTATGGCAATGGGAGCACAATAGTGACTTTCCTTACCAGAAAACAACTCTTGCTCGTAGTACCAGAAACTGCATGTGATTCAACTCCATTTAGGACTGGGAAACAAATGCTAGCTCGCCTTACATGAAACACACTCTGCTTTTGAGAAAAGAGCACTCTTCTACTCTACTGTGTTTCCTATGGGGTCCGAACAGTGAGCTTGCTCAGAACAAAAAACTATGCTTCCTACACACACGTGCCATATCTAGTTCAACTCTACTTAGGAAACTGACAAGAACAGTAGCTCCTCTTCACTCCAATACACTGTACTTGCTGGGAACATACGCTAGTGCTATTTACACTGTGTATGGCAATGAGAGCGCAATAGTGACTTTCCTTACCAGAAAACAACTCTTGCTCGTAGGACCACAAACTGCATGTGATTCAACGCGATTTAGGACTGGGAAACAAATGCTAGCTCGCCTTACAAGAAACACACTCTGCTTTAGAAAAAGAGCAATCTTCTACTCTACTGTGTTTCCTACAGGGCCAGAACAGTGAGCTTGCTCAGAACAAAAGAACTGTGCTTCCTACACGGGCCATATCTAGTTCAACTCTGCTCAGAAAACTGACAGGAACAGTAGATCCTCTTCAGTCCAATACACTGTACTTGCTGGGAACAGACGCCAGTGTTATTTGCACTGTGTATGGCATTTGGAGCACAATAGTGACTCGTCTTACCAGAAAACAACTCTTGCTCATAGAACAAAAAACTGCATGTGACTCAACTCCATTTAGGAATGGGAAACAAACTCTAGCTCGCTTTACAAGAAACACACTCTGCTTTTGAGAAAAGAGCACACTTCTACTCTACTGTGCTTCCTATAGGGCCAGAACAGTGAGCTTGCTCAAAACAAAAAAACTGTGCTTCCTACACACGGCCATATCTAGGTCAAGTCTGCTTAGGAACCTGACAAGAACAGTAGATCCTCTTCAGTCCAATACACTGTACTTGCTGGGAACAGACGCGAGTGATATTTGCACAGTGTATGGCAATTGGAGCGCAATGTGACTTTCCTTACCAGAAAACAACTCTTGTTCGTAGGACCTGAAACTGCTTGTGATTCAACTCCATTTAGGACTAGGAAACAAACGCTAGCTTGCCTTACAAGAAACACACTCTGCTTTAGAGAAAAGAGCACTCTTCTACTCTACTGTTTTTCCTATAGGGCCAGAACAGTGAGCTTGCTCAGAACATAAGAACTGGGCTTCCTACACACAGGGGCCATAACTAGTTCAACTGTGCTTAGGAAACTGACAAGAACAGTAGCTCCTCTTCAGTCCGATACACTGTACTTGCTGGGAACAGACGCGAGTGCTATTTGCACTGTGTATGGCAATGGGAGCGCAATAGTGACTTTCCTTACCAGAAAACAACTCTTGCTCGTAGGACCAGAAACTGCATGTGATTCAACACCATTTAGGACTGGGAAACAAACGCTAGCTTGCCTTACAAGAAACACACTCTGCTTTTGAGAAAAGAGTACTCATCTACTCTACTGTGTTTCCTATGGGGTCCGAACAGTGAGCTTTCTCAGAACAAACGAACTGTGCTTCCTACACACGGCCATATCTAGTTCAAGTCTGCTTAGGAACCTGACAAGAACAGTAGATCCTCTTCAGTCTAATACACTGTACTTGCTGGGAACAGACGCCAGTGCTATTTGTCCTGTGTATGGCAATGGCAGCACAATAGTTACTCTTCTTACCATAAAACAACTCTTGCTCGTAGGATCAAAAACTGCATGTGATTCAACTCCATTTAGGACTCGGAAACAAACACTTGCTCGCCTTACAAGGAACACACTCTGCATTAGAGAAAAGAGCATTCTTCTACTCTACTGTGTTTCCTATAGGGCCAGAACAGTGAGCTTGCTCAGAACAAAAGAACTGTGCTTCCTACACATGGGCCATATCTAGTTCAACTCTGCTTAGGAAACTGACAAGAACAGTAGCTCCTCTTCAGTCCGATACACTGTACTTTCTGGGAACAGACGCGAGTGCTATTTGCACTGTGTATGGCAATGGGAGCACAATAGTGACTTTCCTTACCAGAAAACAACTCTTGCTCGTAGTACCAGAAACTGCATGTGATTCAACTCCATTTAGGACTGGGAACCAAATGCTAGCTCGCCTTACATGAAACACACTCTGCTTTAGAGAAAAGAGCACTCTTCTACTCTACTGTGCTTCCTATAGTGCCAGAACCGTGAGCTTGCTCAGAAAAAAAGAACTGTGCATCCTACACACACGGGCCATACTTAGTTCAACTCTTCTTAGGAAACTGAGAAGAACAGTAGCTCCTCTTCAGTCCAATACACTGTACTTGCTGTGAAAGACGGGAGGGCTATTTGCACTGTGTATGGCAATGGGAGCGCAATAGTGACTTTCTTTACCAGAAAACAACTCTTGCTCGTAGGACCAGAAACTGCATGTGATTCCACTCCATTTAGGACTGGGAAACAAACGGTAGCTCGCCTTACAAGAAACACACTCTGCTTTAGAGAAAAGAGCACTCTTCTACTCTACTGTGTTTCCTATGGGGTCCGAACAGTGAGCTTGCTCAGAACAAAAGAACTGTGCTTCCTACACACACGGATCATATCTAGTTCAACTCTGCTTAGTAAACTGACAAGAACAGTAGCTCCTATTCAGTCCAATACACTGTACTTGCTGGGAAAAGACGCGAGTGCTATTTGCCTTGGGTAGGGCAATGGGAGCACAATAGTGACTTTCCTTACCATAAAACAACTCTTGCTCGTAGGACCAGAAACTCCATGTGATTCAACTCCATTTAGGAATGGGAAACAAATGCTAGCTCGCCTTACATGAAACACACTCTGCTTTTTAGAAAAGAGCACTCTTCTACTCTACTGTGTTTCCTATGTGGTCCGAACAGTGAGCTTGCTCAGAACAAAAGAACTGTGCTTCCTACACACACGGCCATATCTAGTTCAATTCTGCTTAGGAACGTGACAAGAACAGTAGATCCTCTTCAGTCCAATACACTGTACTTGCTGGGAACAGACGCCAGTGCTATTTGTCCTGTGTATGGCAATGGCAGCGCAAAAGTGACTCTTCTTACCATAAAACAACTCTTGCTCGTAGGACTAGAAACTGCATGAGATTCAACTCCATTTAGGACTGGAAAACAAACGCTAGCTCGCCTTACAAGAAACACACTCTGCTTTAGAGAAAAGAGCACTCTTCTACTCTACTGTGTTTCCAATAGGGCCAGAACAGTGAGCTTGCTCAGAAAAAAAAACTGTGCTTCCTACACACACGGCCATATCTAGTTCAAGTCTGCTTAGGAACCTGACAAGAACAGTAGATCCTCTTCAGCCCAATACACTGTACTTGCTGCGAACAGATGCCAGTGCTATTTGTCCTGTGTATGGCAATGGCAGTGCAATAGTGACTCTTCTTACCATAAAACAACTCTTGCTCATAGTACCAGAAACTGCATGGGATTCAACTCCATTTAGGACTGCGAAACAAACGCTAGCACGCCTTACAAGAAATACACTCTGCTTTAGAGAAAAGAGCACTCTTCTACTCTACTGTGTTTCCTATGGGGTCCAAACAGTGAGCTTGCAAAGAACAAAAGAACTGTGCTTCCTACAAACACGGATCATATCTAGTTCAACTCTGCTTAGGAAACTGACTAGAACAGTAGCACCTATCCAGTCCAATACACTGCACTTGCTGGGAACAGACGCGAGTGCTATTTGCACTGTTTATGCATTGGGAGCGCAATAGTGACTTTCCTTACCAGAAAACAACTCTTGCTCGTAGGACCAGAAACTGCATGTGATTCAACTCAATTTAGGACTTGGAAACAAATGCTAGCTCGCCTTACAAGAAACACACTCTGCTTTTGAGAAAAGAGCACTCTTCTACTCTACTGTGTTTCCTATAGGGCCAGAGCAGTGAGCTTGCTCAGAATATAAGAACTGTGCTTCCTACACACACGGGCCATATCTAGTTCAACTCTGCTTAGGAAACTGACAAGAACAGTAGATCCTCCCTCAGTCCCATACACTGTTCTTGCTGGGAACAAACGCGAGTGCTATTTGCACTGTGTATGGCAATGGGAGCACAATAGTGACATTCCTTACCAGAAAAAAACTCTTGCTCGTAGGACCAGAAACTTATTGTGATTCATCTCCATTTAGGACTGGGAAACAAATGCTAGCTCGCCTTACATGTAACGCACTCTGCTTTTGAGAAAAGAGCACTCTTCTACTCTACTGTGTTTCCTATGGGGTCCGAACAGTGAGCTTGCTCAGAACAAAAGAACTGTGCTTCGTACACACGACGATATCTAGTTCAATTCTGTTTAGGAACCTGACAAGAACAGTAGATCCTCTTCAGTCCAATATACTGTACTTGCTGGGAACAGACGCCAGTGCTATTTGTCCTGTGTATGGCAATGGCAGCGCAACAGTGACTCTTCTTACCATAAAACAACTCTTGCTCATAGGACCAGAAACTGCAAGTGTTTCAACTCCATTTAGGACTGGGAAACAAAAGCTAGCTCACCTTACAAGAAACACAATCTGCTTTAGAGAAAAGAGCACTCTTCTACTTTACTGTGTTTCCTATAGGGCCAGAACAGTGAGCTTGCTCAGAACAAAAGAACTGTGCTTCCTACACACGGGCCATATCTAGTTCAACTCTGCTTAGGAAACTGACAAGAACAGTAGCTCCTCTTCAGTCCGATACACTGTACTTGCTGGGAACAGACGCGAGTGCTATTTGTACTGTGTATGGCAATGGGAGCGCAATAGTGACTTTCCTTACCAGAAAACAACTCTTGTTCGTTGGACCAGGTACTGCATGTGATTCAACTCCATTTAGGACTGGAAATAAATGCTAGCTCGACTTACATGAAACACACTCTGCTTTTGAGAAAAGAGCACTCTTCTACTCTACTGTGTTTCCTATGTGTTCCGAACAGTGAGCTTGCTGAGAACAAAAAAACTGTGCTTCCTACACACACGGCCATATCTAGTTCAAGTCTGCTTAGGAACCTGACAAGAACAGTAGATCCTGTTCAGTCCAATACACTGTACTTGCTGGGAACAGACTCCCGTGCTATTTGTCCTGTGTATGGCAATGGCAGCGCAATAGTGACTCTTCTTACCATAAAACAACTCTTGCTCGTAATACCAGAAACTGCATGTGATTCAACTCCATTTAGGACTGGGAAACAAACTCTAGCTCGCTTTACAAGAAACACACCCTGCTTTTGAGAAAAGAGCACTCTTCTACTCTACTGTGTTTCCTATAGGGCCAGAACAGTGAGCTTGCTCAGAAAAAAAGAACTGTGCTTCCTACACACACGGGCCATATCTAGTTCAACTCTGCTTAGGAAACTGAGAAGAACAGTAGCTCCTCTTCAGTCCAATACACTGTACTTGCTGGGAACAGACGCGAGGGCTATTTGCACTGTGTATGGCAATGGGAGCGCAATAGTGACTTTCTTTACCAGAAAACAACTCTTGCTCATAGGACCAGAAACTGCATGTGATTCCACTCCATTTAGGACTGGGAAACAAACGGTAGCTTGCCTTACAAGAAACACACTCTGCTTTAGAGAAAAGAGCACTCTTCTACTCTACTGTGTTTCCTATGGGGTCCAAACAGTGAGCTTGCTCAGAACAAAGAACTGTGCTTCCTACACACACAGACCATATCTAGTTCAACTCTGCTTAGGAAACTGACAAGAACAGTAGCTTCTATTCAGTCCAATACACTGTACTTGCTGTGAAAAGACGCGAGTGCTATTTGCCTTGTGTAGGGCAATGGGAGCACAATAGTGACTTTCCTTACCATAAAACAACTCTTGCTCATAGGACCAGAAACTGCATGTGATTCAACTCATTTAGGTCTGGGAAACAAATGCTAGCTCGCCTTACATGAAACACACACTGCTTTTGAGAAAAGAGCACTCTTCTACTCTACTGTTTTTCCTATGGGGTCCGAACAGTGAGCTTGCTCAGAACAAAAGAACTGTGCTTCCTACACACAAGGGCCATATCTAGTTCAACATTGCTTAGGAAACTGACAAGAACAGTAGCTCCTTTTCAGTCCAATACACTGTACTTGCGGGGAAGAGACGCGAGTGCTATTTGCACTGTGTATGGCAATTAGAGCACAATAGTGACTCGTCTTACTAGAAAACAACTCTTGCTCGTAGGAAAGAAACTGCATGTGACTCAACTCCATTTAGGACTGGAAAACAAATGCTAGCTCGACGTCCAAGAAACACACTCTGCTTTTGAGAAAAGAGCACTCTTCTACTCTACTGTGTTTCCTATGTGTTCCGAAAAGTGAGCTTGCTCAGAACAAAAAAACTGTGCTTCCTACACACACGGCCATATCTAGTTCAAGTCTGCTTAGGAACCTGACAAGAACAGTAGATCCTCTTCAGTCAAATACAGTGTACTTGCTGCGAACAGACGCCAATGCTATTTATCCTGTGTATGGCAATGGCAGCGCAATAGTGACTCTTCTTACCAGAAAACAACTCTTGCTCGTGGACCAGAAACTGCATGTGATTCAACTCCATTTAGGACTTGGAAACAAACTCCAGCTCGCTTTCCAAGAAACACACTCTGCTTTTTGAGAAAAGAGCACTCTTCTACTCTACTGTGTTTCCTATTGGGCCAGAACAGTGAGCTTGCTCAGAAAAAAAGAACTGTGCTTCCTACACACAGGGGCCATATATAGTTCAACTCTGCTTAGGAAACTGAGAAGAACAGTAGCTCCTCTTCTTTCCAATACACTGTACTTGCTGGGAACAGATGGGAGGGCTATTTGCACTGTGTATGGCAATGGGAGCACAATAGTGACTTTCCTAAGCAGAAAACAACTCTTGCTCGTAGAAACACAAACTGCATGTGATTCCACTCCATTTAGGAATGGGAAACAAACGCTAGCTCGCCTTAAAAGAAACACACTCTGCTTTTGAGAAAAAAGCACTCTTCTACTCTACTGTGTTTCCTATGGTGTCCGAACAGTGAGCTTGCTCCGAACAAAAAAACTGTGCTTCCTACACACACGGCCATATCTAGTTCAAGTCTGCTTAGGAACCTGACAAGAACAATAGATCCTCTTCAGCCCAATATACTGTACTTGCTGCGAACAGACGCCAGTGCTATTTGTCCTGTGTATGGCAATGGCAGCACAATAGTGACTCTTTTTACCAGAAAACAACTCTTGCTCATAGTACCAGAAACTGCATGGGATTCAACTCCATTTAGGACTACGAAACAAACGCTAGCTCGCCTTACAAGTAACACACTCTGCTTTAGAGAAAAGAGCACTCTTCTGCTCTACTGTGTTTCCTATGGGGTCCAAACAGTGAGCTTGCAAAGAACAAAAGAACTGTGCTTCCTACAAACACGGATCATATCTAGTTCAACTCTGCTTAGGAAACTGACAAGAACAGTAGCACCTATCCAGTCCAATACACTGTACTTGCTGGGAACAGACACGAGTGCTATTTGCACTGTGTATGGCAATGGGAGCGCAATGTGACTTTCCTTACCAGAAAAGAACTCTTGATCGTAGGACCTGAAACTGCATGTGATTCAACTCCATTTAGGACTAGGAAACAAACGCTAGCTCGCCTTACAAGAAACACACTCTGCTTTTGAGAAAAGAGCACTCTTCTACTCTACTGTTTTTCCTATAGGGCCAGAACAGTGAGCTTGCTCAGAACATAAGAACTGTGCTTCCTACACACACAGGCCATATCTAGTTCAACTCTGCTTAGGAAACTGACAAGAAAAGTAGCTCCTCTTCAGTCCGATACACTGTACTCGCTGGGAACAGACGCGAGTGCTATTTGCACTGTGTATGGCAATGGGAGCGCAATAGTGACTTTCCTTACCAGAAAACAACTCTTGCTCATAGGACTAGAAACTGCATGTGACTCAACTCCATTTAGGATTGGGAAACAAACGCTAGCTCGCCTTACAAGAAACACACTCTGCTTTTGAGAAAAGCGCACTCTTCTACTCTACTGTGTTTCCTATAGGGTCCGAACAGTAAGCTTGCTCAGAACAAAAGAACTGTGCTTCCTACACACACGGCCATATCTAGTTCAATTCTGCTTAGGAACCTGAAAGAACAGTAGATCCTCTTCAGTCCAATACACTGTACTTGCTGGGAACAGACGCCAGTGATCTTTGTCCTGTATATGGCAATTGGAGCACAATAGTGACTCTTCTTACCATAAAACAACTCTTGCTCGTAGGACCAGAAACTGCATGTGATTCAACTCCATTTAGGACTGGGAAACAAACGATAGCTCGCCTTACAAGAAACACACTCTGCTTTTGAGAAAAGAGCACTCTTCTACTCTACTGTGTTTCCTATAGGGCCAGAGCAGTGAGCTTGCTCAGAATATAAGAACTGTGCTTCCTACACACACGGGCCATATCTAGTTCAACTCTGCTTAGGAAACTGACAAGAACAGTAGATCCTCCCTCAGTCCCATACACTGTTCTTGCTGGGAACAAACGCGAGTGCTATTTGCACTGTGTATGGCAATGGGAGCACAATAGTGACATTCCTTACCAGAAAAAAACTCTTGCTCGTAGGACCAGAAACTTATTGTGATTCATCTCCATTTAGGACTGGGAAACAAATGCTAGCTCGCCTTACATGTAACGCACTCTGCTTTTGAGAAAAGAGCACTCTTCTACTCTACTGTGTTTCCTATGGGGTCCGAACAGTGAGCTTGCTCAGAACAAAAGAACTGTGCTTCGTACACACGACGATATCTAGTTCAATTCTGTTTAGGAACCTGACAAGAACAGTAGATCCTCTTCAGTCCAATATACTGTACTTGCTGGGAACAGACGCCAGTGCTATTTGTCCTGTGTATGGCAATGGCAGCGCAACAGTGACTCTTCTTACCATAAAACAACTCTTGCTCATAGGACCAGAAACTGCAAGTGTTTCAACTCCATTTAGGACTGGGAAACAAAAGCTAGCTCACCTTACAAGAAACACAATCTGCTTTAGAGAAAAGAGCACTCTTCTACTTTACTGTGTTTCCTATAGGGCCAGAACAGTGAGCTTGCTCAGAACAAAAGAACTGTGCTTCCTACACACGGGCCATATCTAGTTCAACTCTGCTTAGGAAACTGACAAGAACAGTAGCTCCTCTTCAGTCCGATACACTGTACTTGCTGGGAACAGACGCGAGTGCTATTTGTACTGTGTATGGCAATGGGAGCGCAATAGTGACTTTCCTTACCAGAAAACAACTCTTGTTCGTTGGACCAGGTACTGCATGTGATTCAACTCCATTTAGGACTGGAAATAAATGCTAGCTCGACTTACATGAAACACACTCTGCTTTTGAGAAAAGAGCACTCTTCTACTCTACTGTGTTTCCTATGTGTTCCGAACAGTGAGCTTGCTGAGAACAAAAAAACTGTGCTTCCTACACACACGGCCATATCTAGTTCAAGTCTGCTTAGGAACCTGACAAGAACAGTAGATCCTGTTCAGTCCAATACACTGTACTTGCTGGGAACAGACTCCCGTGCTATTTGTCCTGTGTATGGCAATGGCAGCGCAATAGTGACTCTTCTTACCATAAAACAACTCTTGCTCGTAATACCAGAAACTGCATGTGATTCAACTCCATTTAGGACTGGGAAACAAACTCTAGCTCGCTTTACAAGAAACACACCCTGCTTTTGAGAAAAGAGCACTCTTCTACTCTACTGTGTTTCCTATAGGGCCAGAACAGTGAGCTTGCTCAGAAAAAAAGAACTGTGCTTCCTACACACACGGGCCATATCTAGTTCAACTCTGCTTAGGAAACTGAGAAGAACAGTAGCTCCTCTTCAGTCCAATACACTGTACTTGCTGGGAACAGACGCGAGGGCTATTTGCACTGTGTATGGCAATGGGAGCGCAATAGTGACTTTCTTTACCAGAAAACAACTCTTGCTCATAGGACCAGAAACTGCATGTGATTCCACTCCATTTAGGACTGGGAAACAAACGGTAGCTTGCCTTACAAGAAACACACTCTGCTTTAGAGAAAAGAGCACTCTTCTACTCTACTGTGTTTCCTATGGGGTCCAAACAGTGAGCTTGCTCAGAACAAAGAACTGTGCTTCCTACACACACAGACCATATCTAGTTCAACTCTGCTTAGGAAACTGACAAGAACAGTAGCTTCTATTCAGTCCAATACACTGTACTTGCTGTGAAAAGACGCGAGTGCTATTTGCCTTGTGTAGGGCAATGGGAGCACAATAGTGACTTTCCTTACCATAAAACAACTCTTGCTCATAGGACCAGAAACTGCATGTGATTCAACTCATTTAGGTCTGGGAAACAAATGCTAGCTCGCCTTACATGAAACACACACTGCTTTTGAGAAAAGAGCACTCTTCTACTCTACTGTTTTTCCTATGGGGTCCGAACAGTGAGCTTGCTCAGAACAAAAGAACTGTGCTTCCTACACACAAGGGCCATATCTAGTTCAACATTGCTTAGGAAACTGACAAGAACAGTAGCTCCTTTTCAGTCCAATACACTGTACTTGCGGGGAAGAGACGCGAGTGCTATTTGCACTGTGTATGGCAATTAGAGCACAATAGTGACTCGTCTTACTAGAAAACAACTCTTGCTCGTAGGAAAGAAACTGCATGTGACTCAACTCCATTTAGGACTGGAAAACAAATGCTAGCTCGACGTCCAAGAAACACACTCTGCTTTTGAGAAAAGAGCACTCTTCTACTCTACTGTGTTTCCTATGTGTTCCGAAAAGTGAGCTTGCTCAGAACAAAAAAACTGTGCTTCCTACACACACGGCCATATCTAGTTCAAGTCTGCTTAGGAACCTGACAAGAACAGTAGATCCTCTTCAGTCAAATACAGTGTACTTGCTGCGAACAGACGCCAATGCTATTTATCCTGTGTATGGCAATGGCAGCGCAATAGTGACTCTTCTTACCAGAAAACAACTCTTGCTCGTGGACCAGAAACTGCATGTGATTCAACTCCATTTAGGACTTGGAAACAAACTCCAGCTCGCTTTCCAAGAAACACACTCTGCTTTTTGAGAAAAGAGCACTCTTCTACTCTACTGTGTTTCCTATTGGGCCAGAACAGTGAGCTTGCTCAGAAAAAAAGAACTGTGCTTCCTACACACAGGGGCCATATATAGTTCAACTCTGCTTAGGAAACTGAGAAGAACAGTAGCTCCTCTTCTTTCCAATACACTGTACTTGCTGGGAACAGATGGGAGGGCTATTTGCACTGTGTATGGCAATGGGAGCACAATAGTGACTTTCCTAAGCAGAAAACAACTCTTGCTCGTAGAAACACAAACTGCATGTGATTCCACTCCATTTAGGAATGGGAAACAAACGCTAGCTCGCCTTAAAAGAAACACACTCTGCTTTTGAGAAAAAAGCACTCTTCTACTCTACTGTGTTTCCTATGGTGTCCGAACAGTGAGCTTGCTCCGAACAAAAAAACTGTGCTTCCTACACACACGGCCATATCTAGTTCAAGTCTGCTTAGGAACCTGACAAGAACAATAGATCCTCTTCAGCCCAATATACTGTACTTGCTGCGAACAGACGCCAGTGCTATTTGTCCTGTGTATGGCAATGGCAGCACAATAGTGACTCTTTTTACCAGAAAACAACTCTTGCTCATAGTACCAGAAACTGCATGGGATTCAACTCCATTTAGGACTACGAAACAAACGCTAGCTCGCCTTACAAGTAACACACTCTGCTTTAGAGAAAAGAGCACTCTTCTGCTCTACTGTGTTTCCTATGGGGTCCAAACAGTGAGCTTGCAAAGAACAAAAGAACTGTGCTTCCTACAAACACGGATCATATCTAGTTCAACTCTGCTTAGGAAACTGACAAGAACAGTAGCACCTATCCAGTCCAATACACTGTACTTGCTGGGAACAGACACGAGTGCTATTTGCACTGTGTATGGCAATGGGAGCGCAATGTGACTTTCCTTACCAGAAAAGAACTCTTGATCGTAGGACCTGAAACTGCATGTGATTCAACTCCATTTAGGACTAGGAAACAAACGCTAGCTCGCCTTACAAGAAACACACTCTGCTTTTGAGAAAAGAGCACTCTTCTACTCTACTGTTTTTCCTATAGGGCCAGAACAGTGAGCTTGCTCAGAACATAAGAACTGTGCTTCCTACACACACAGGCCATATCTAGTTCAACTCTGCTTAGGAAACTGACAAGAAAAGTAGCTCCTCTTCAGTCCGATACACTGTACTCGCTGGGAACAGACGCGAGTGCTATTTGCACTGTGTATGGCAATGGGAGCGCAATAGTGACTTTCCTTACCAGAAAACAACTCTTGCTCATAGGACTAGAAACTGCATGTGACTCAACTCCATTTAGGATTGGGAAACAAACGCTAGCTCGCCTTACAAGAAACACACTCTGCTTTTGAGAAAAGCGCACTCTTCTACTCTACTGTGTTTCCTATAGGGTCCGAACAGTAAGCTTGCTCAGAACAAAAGAACTGTGCTTCCTACACACACGGCCATATCTAGTTCAATTCTGCTTAGGAACCTGAAAGAACAGTAGATCCTCTTCAGTCCAATACACTGTACTTGCTGGGAACAGACGCCAGTGATCTTTGTCCTGTATATGGCAATTGGAGCACAATAGTGACTCTTCTTACCATAAAACAACTCTTGCTCGTAGGACCAGAAACTGCATGTGATTCAACTCCATTTAGGACTGGGAAACAAACGATAGCTCGCCTTACAAGAAACACACTCTGCTTTAGAGAAAAGAGCACTCTTCTACTCTACTGTGTTTCCTATAGGGCCAGAACAGTGAACTTGCTCAGAAAAAGAAACTGTGCTTCCTACACACACGGGCCATATCTAGTTCAACTCTGCTTTGGAAACTGACAAGAACAGTAGCTCCTCTTCAGTCCGATACACTGTACTTGCTGGGAACAGACGCCAGTGCTATTTGCACTGTGGATGGCAATGGGAGCACAATAGTGACTTTCCTTACCAGAAAACAACTCTTGCTCGTAGGACCAGAAACTGCATATGATTCAACTCTATTTAGGACTGAGAAACAAATGCTAGCTCGCCTTACATGAAAAACATTCTTTTTTTTAGAAAAGAGAACTCTTCTACTCTACTGTGCTTCCTATGTGTTCCGAAAAGTGAACTTGCTCAGAACAAATAAACTGTGCTTCCTACACACACGGCCATATCTAGTTCAAGTCTGCTTAGGAACCTGACAAGAACAGTAGATCCTCTTCAGTCTAATACACTGTACTTGCTGGGAAGAGACGCGAGGGCTATTTGCACTGTGTATGGCAATGGGAGTGCAATAGGGACTTTCTTTACCAGAAAACAACTCTTGCTCATAGCACCAGAAACTGCATTTGATTCCACTCCATTTAGGACTGGGAAACAAACGGTAGCTCGCCTTACAAGAAACACACTCTGCTTTAGAGAAAAGAGCACTTCTCTACTCTACTGTGTTTCCTATGGTGTCCAAACAGTGAGCTTGCTCAGAACAAAAGAACTGTGCTTCCTACACACACGGATCATATCTAGTTCAACTCTGGTTAGTAAACTGACAAGAAAAGTAGCTCCTCTTAAGTCCAATACACTGTACTTGCGGGGAAGAGACGCGAGTGCTATTTGCACTGTGTATGGCAATTAGAGCACAATAGTGACTCGTCTTACCAGAAAACAACTCTTGCTCGTAGGACAAAAAACTGCATGTGACTCAACTCCATATAGGACTGGGAAACAAACGGTAGCTCGCCTTACATGAAACACACTCTGCTTTTGAGAAAAGAGCACTCTTCTACTCTACTGTGTTTAATATGGAGTTCGAACACTGAACTTGCTCAGAACAAAAGAACTGTGCTTCCTACACACACGGATCATATCTATTTCAACTCTGCTTAGTAAACTGACAAGAACAGTAGCTCCAATTCAGTCTAATACCCTGTACTTGCTGGGAACAGACGCCAGTGCTATTTGTCCTGTGTATGGCAATGGCAGCACAAAAGTGACTCTTCTTACCATAAAACAACTCTTGCTCGTAGGACTAGAAACTGCATGTGATTCAACTCCATTTAGGACTCTGAAACAAACGCTAGCTCGCCTTACAAGAAACACACTCTGCTTTAGAGAAAAGAGCACTCTTCTACTCTACTGTGTTTCCTATAGGGCCAGAACAGTGAGCTTGCTCAGAACAAATGATTTGTGCTTCCTACACATGGGCCATAACTAGTTCCACTCTGCTTAGGAACCTGACAAGAACAGTAGCTCCTCTTCAGTCCGATACACTGTACTTGCTGGGAACAGACGCGAGTGCTATTTGCACTGTGTATGGCAATGGGAGCGGAATAGTGACTCTTCTTACCAGAAAACAACTCTTGCTCGTAGGACCAGAAACTGCATGTGATTCAACTCCATTTAGGACTGGAAAACAAATGCTAGCTCGCCTTACATTAAACACACTCTGCTTTTGAGGAAAGAGCACTCTTCTACTCTACTGTGTTTCCTATGGGGTCTGAACAGTGAGCTTGCTCAGAACAAAAGAACTGTGCTTCCTACACACACGGGCCATACCTAGTTCAACTCTGCTTAGGAAACTGACAAGAACAGTAGATCCTCTTCAGTCCAATACACTGTACTTGCAGGGAACAGACACGAGTGCTATTTGCACTGTGTATGGCAATTGGAGCCCAATAGTGACTTGTCTTACCAGAAAACAACTCTTGCTCGTAGGACAAAAAACTGCATGTGCCTCAACTCCATTTAGGACTGGGAAACAAATGCTAGCTCGACGTCCAAGAAACACACTCTGCTTTTGAGAAAAGAGCACTCTTCTACTCTACTGTGTTTCCTATGTGTTCCGAAAAGTGAGCTTGCTCAGAACAAAAAAACTGTGCTTCCTACACACATGGCCATATCTAGTTCAAGTCTCCTTTGGAACCTGACAAGAACAGTAGATCCTCTTCAGTCCAATACAGTGTACTTGCTGGGAACAGACGCCAATGCTATTTGTCCTGTGTATGGCAATGGCAGCGCAATAGTGACTCTTCTTACCAGAAAACAACTCTTGCTCGTGGACCAGAAACTGCATGTGATTCAACTCCATTTAGGACTGGGAAACAAACTCTAGCTCGCTTTACAACAAACACACTCTGCTTTTGAGAAAAGAGCACTCTTCTACTCTACTGTGTTTCCTATAGGGCCAGAACAGTGAGCTTGCTCAGAAAAAAAGAACTGTGCTTTCTACACACACGGGCCATATGTAGTTCAACTCTGCTTAGGAAACTGAGAAGAACAGTAGCTCCTGTTCTTTCCAATACACTGTACTTACTGGGAACAGATGGGAGGGCTATTTGCACTGTGTATGGCAATGGGAGCAAAATAGTGACTTTCCTTACCGGAAAACAACTCTTGCTCGTAGGAACACAAACTGCATGTGATTCCACTCCATTTAGGAATGGGAAACAAACGCTAGCTCGCCTTAAAAGAAACACACTCTGCTTTTGAGAAAAAAGCACTCTTCTACTTTACTGTGTTTCCTATGGGGTCCGAGCTGTGAGCTTGCTCAATAGAAAAAAACTGTGCTTCCAACACACACGGCCATATCTAGTTCAAGTCTGCTTAGGAACCTGACAAGAACAATAGATCCTCTTCAGCCCAATATACTGTACTTGCTGCGAACAGACGCCAGTGCTATTTGTCCTGTGTATAGCAATGGCACTGCAAGAATGACTCTTTTTCCCAGAAAACAACTCTTGCTCTTAGTACCAGAAACTGCATGGGATTCAACTCCATTTAGGACTGCGAAACAAACGCTAGCTTGCCTTACAAGTAACACACTCTGCTTTAGAGAAAAGAGCACTCTTCTGCTCTACTGTGTTTCCTATGGGGTCCAAACAGTGAGCTTGCAAAGAACAAAAGAACTGTGCTTCCTACAAACACGGATCATATCTAGTTCAACTCTGCTTAGGAAACTGACAAGAACAGTAGCACCTATCCAGTCCAATACACTGTACTTGCTCGGAAGAGACACGAGTGCTATTTGAACTGTGTATGGCAATGGGAGCGCAATGTGACTTTCCTTACCAGAAAAGAACTGTTGTTTGTAGGACCTGAAACTGCATGTGATTCAACTCCATTTAGGACTAAGAAACAAACGCTATCTTGCCTTACAAGAAACACACTCTGCTTTTGAGAAAAGAGCACTCTTCTACTCTACTGTGTTTCCTATAGGGCCAGAACAGTGAACTTGCTCAGAACATAAGAACTGTGCTTCCTACACACACGGGCCATATCTACTTCAACTCTGCTTAGGAAACTGACAAGAAAAGTACCTCCTCTTCAGTCTGATACACTGTACTCGCTGGGAACAGACGCGAGTGCTATTTGCACTGTGTATGGCAATGGGAGCGCAATAGTGACTTTCCTTACCAGAAAACAACTCTTGCTCATAGGACCAGAAACTGCATGTGATTCAACTCCACTTAGGACTGGGAAACAAACGCTAGCTCGCCTTACAAGAAACACACTCTGCTTTTGAGGAAAGAGCACTCTTCTACTCCTCTGTGTTTCCTATAGGGTCCGAACAGTGAGCTTGCTCAGAACAAAAGAACTGTGCTTCTTACACACACAGCCATATCTAGTTCAATTCTGCTTAGGAAGCTGAAAGAACAGTAGATCCTCTTCAGTCCAATACACTGTACTTGCTGGCAACAGACGCCAGTGCTCTTTGTCCTGTATATGGCAATTGGAGCACAATAGTGACTCTTCTTACCATAAAACAACTCTTGCTCCTAGGACCAGAAACTGCATTTGATTCAACTCCATTTAGGACTGGAAAACAAACGATAGCTTGCCTTACAAGAAACACACTCTGCTTTAGAGAAAAGAGCACTCTTCTACTCTACTGTGTTTCCTATAGTGCCAGAACAGTGAGCTTGCTCAGAAAAAAAAAACTGTGCTTCCTACACACACGGATCATATCTAGTTCAACTCTGCTTAGGAAACTGACAAGAACAGTAGCTCCTCTTCAGTCCGATACACTGTACTTGCTGGGAACAGACGCCAGTGCTATTTGCACTGTGGATGGCAATGGGAGCACAATAGTGATTTCCTTACCAGAAAACAACTCTTGCTCGTAGGACCAGAAACTGCATATGATTCAACTCCATTTAGGACTGAGAAACAAATGCTAGCTTGCCTTCCATGAAACATACTCTGCTTTTGAGAAAAGAGCACTCTTCTACTCTACTGTGTTTCATATGGGGTACGAACAGTGATTTTGCTCAGAACAAAAGAACTGTGCTTCCTACACACGGGCCATATCTAGTTCAACTCTGCTTAGGAAACTGACAAGAACAGTAGCTCCTCTTCAGTTCGATACACTGTACTTGCTGGGAACAGACGCGAGTGCTATTTGCACTGTGTATGGCAATGGGAGCGCAATAGTGACTTTCCTTACCAGAAAACAACTCTTGCTCGTAGGACCAGAAACTGCATGTGATTCAACTCCATTTAGGACTGAGAAACAAATGCTAGCTCGCCTTATATGAAACACACTCTGCTTTTGAGAAAAGAGCACTCTTCTACTCTACTGTGTTTATTATGGGGTCCAAACAGTGAGCTTGCTCAGAACCAAAGAACTGTGCTTCCTACACACACGGATCATATCTAGTTCAACTCTGCTTAGTAAACTTACAAGAACAGTAGCTCCTATTCAGTCCAATACAATGTACTTGCGGGGAACAGAAGCGAGTGCTATTTGCACTGTGTATGGCAATTGGAGCCCAATATTGTCTTGTCTTACGAGAAAACAACTCTTGCTCGTAGGACAAAAAACTGCATGTGCCTCAACTCCATTTAGGACTGGGAAACAAACGCTAGCTCGACTTTTAAAAAACCCACTCTGCTTTTGAGAAAAGAGCACTCTTCTACTCTACTGTGTTTCCTATGGAGTTCGAACACTGAACTTGCTCAGAACAAAAGAACTGTGCTTCCTACACACACGGATCATATCTAGTTCAACTCTGCTTAGTAAACTGACAAGAACAGTAGCTCCTATTCAGTCCAATACACTGTACTTGCTGGGAACAGACGCCAGTGATATTTGTCCTGTGTATGGCAATGGCAGCGCAAAAGTGACTCTTCTTACCATAAAACAACTCTTGCTCGTAGGACTAGAAACTGCATGTGATTCAACTCCATTTAGGACTCTGAAACAAACGCTAGCTCACCTTACAAGAAACACACTCTGCTTTAGAGAAAAGAGCACTCTTCTACTCTACTGTGTTTCCTACAGGGCCAGAACAGTGAGCATGCTCAGAAAAAAAGAACTGTGCTTCCTACACAGACGGGCCATATGTAGTTCAACTCTGCTTAGGAAACTGACAAGAACAGTAGCTCCTCTTCTTTCCAATACACTGTACTTGCTGGTAACAGACGCGAGTGCTATTTGCACTGTTTATGGCAATTGGAACACAATAGTGACTCGTCTTACCAGAAAACAACTCTTGCTCGTAGTACAAAAAACTGCATGTGACTCAACTCCATTTAGGACTGGGAAACAAACGCTAGCTCGCCTTCCAAAAACACACTCTGCTTTTGAGAAAAGAGCACTCTTCTACTCTACTGTGTTTCCTATGTGTTCCGAACAGTGAGCTTGCTCGGAACAAAAAAAATGTGCTTCCTAGAGACACGGCCATATCTAGTTCAAGTCTGCTCTGGAAACTGACAAGAACAGTAGCTCCTATTCAGTCTGATACACTGTACTTGCTGGGAACAGACGCGAGTGCTATTTGCACTGTATATGGCATTTGGAGCGCAACAGTGACTCTTCTTACCAGAAAACAACTCTTGCTCATAGGACAAAAAACTGCATGTGTCTCAACTCCATTTAGGAATGGGAAACTAACGCGAGCTCGCCTTCCAAAAACACACTCTGCTTTTGAGAAAAGAGCACTCTTCTACTCCACTGTGTTTCCTATGTGTTCCGAACAGTGAGCTTACTCAGAACAAAACAACTGTGCTTCCTACACACACGGCCATATCTAGATCATGTCTGCTTAGGAAACTGACAAGAACAGTAGCTCCTGTTCAGTCCGATACACTGTACTTGCTGGGAACAGACGTGAGTGCTATTTGCAATGTATATGGCATTTGGAGCGCAACAGACACTCTTCTTACCAGAAAACAACTCTCGTCTTGTAGGACAAAAATCTGCATGTGACTCAACTCCATTTAGGACTGGGAAACAAACGCGAGCTCGCCTTACAAGAAACACACTCTGCTTCAAAGAAAAGAGCACTCTTCTACTCTACTGTGTTTCCTATGGGGTCCAAACTGTGAGCTTGCTCAGAACAAAAGAACTGTGCTTCCTACACACACGGGCCATATCTAGTTCAACTCTGCTTAGGAAACTGACAAGAACAGTAGCTCCTCTTCAGTCCGATAAACTGTACTTGCTCGGAACAGACGCGCGTGCTATTTGCACTGTGTATGGCAATTGGAGCACAATAGTTACTCGTCTTACCAGAAAACAACTCTTGCTCGTAGGACAAAAAACTGCATGTGACTCAACTCCATTTAGGACTGGGAAACAAACACTAGCTCGCCTTCCAAGAAACACACTCTGCTTTTGAGAAAAGAGCATTCTTCTACTTTACTGTTTACTATGTGTTCCGAACAGTGAGCTTGCTCAGAACAAAAAAACTGTGCTTCCTACAAACATTGCCACATGTAGTTCAAGTCTGCTTAGGAACCTGAGAAGAACAGTAGATCCTCTTCAGTCCGATACACTGTACTTGCTGGGAACAGACAGGAGGGCTATTTGCACTGTGTATGGCAATGGGAGCGCAATAGTGACTTTCCTTACCAGAAAACAACTCTTGTTCGTAGGACCAGAAACTGCATTTGATTCCACTCCATTTAGGACTGGGAAACAAACGCTAGCTCGCCTTACAAGAAACACACTCTGCTTTTGAGAAAAGAGCACTCTTCTACTCTACTGTGTTTCCTATGGGGTCCAAACAGTGAGCTTGCTCAGAACAAAAGAACTGTGCTTCCTACACACACTGACCCTATCTAGTTCAACTCTGCTTAGGAAACTGACAAGAACAGTAGCTCCTCTTCAGTCCGATACACTGTATTTGCTGGGAACAGACGCGAGTGCTATTTGCACAGTGTATGGCAATGGGAGCTCAATAGTTAACTTTCCTTACCAGAAAACAGCTCTTGCTCATAGGAACAGAAACTGCATGGAATTCAACTCCATTTAGGACTGGGAAACATACGCTAGCTCGCCTTACAAGAAACACACTCTGCTTTTGAGAAAAGAGCACAATTCTACTCTACTGTGTTTCCTATGGGGTCCGAAAAGTGAGCTTGCTCAGAACAAAAGAACTGTGCTTCCTACACACGGGCCATATCTAGCTCAACTCTGCTTAGGAAACTGAGAAGAACAGTAGCTCCTATTCAGTCCAATACACTGTACTTGCTGGGAACAGATGCGTGTGCTATTTGCACAGTGTATTGCATTTGGAGCGCAATAGTGACTCTTCTTACCAGAAAACAACTCTTGCTCGTAGGACCAAAAACTGCCTGTGACAACTCCATTTAGGACTGGGAAACAAACGCGAGCTCGCATTACTAGAAACACACTCTACTTTAGAGAAAAGAGCACTCTTCTACTCTACTGTGTAACCTATGGGGTCTGAACAGTGAGCTTGCTCAGAACAAAAAAACTGTGCTTCCTACACACACGGCCATATCTAGTTCAAGTCTGATTAGGAACCTGACAAGAACAGTAGATCCTCTTTCGTCCAATACACTGTACTTGCTGGGAAAAGACGCCAGTGCTATTTGTCCTGTGCATGGCAATGGCAGCGCAATAGTGTCTCTTCTTACCAGAAAACAGCTCTTGCTTGTAGGACCAGAAACTGCATGTGATTCAACTCCATTTAGGACTGGGAAACAAACGCTAGCTCGCCTTACAAGAAACACACTCTGCTTTTGAGAAAAGAGCACTCTTCTACTCGACTGTGTTTCCTATGGTGTCCAAACAGTGAGCTTGCTCAGAACAAAAGAAATGTGCTTCCTACACACGCGGGACATATCTCGATCAACTCTGCTTAGGAAACTGACAAGAACAGTAGGTCCTCTTCAGTCCGATACACTGTACTTGCTGGGAACAGACGCGAGTGCTATTTGCACTGTGTTTGGCAATGGGAGCGCAATACTGACTTTCCTTACCAAAAAACAACTCTTGCTCGTAGGACTGTGTCCAAACAGTGAGCTTGCTCAGAACAAAAGAAATGTGCTTCCTACACACGCGGGACATATCTCGATCAACTCTGCTTAGGAAACTGACAAGAACAGTAGGTCCTCTTCAGTCCAATACACTGTACTTGCTGGGAACAGACGCGAGTGCTATTTGCACTGTGTTTGGCAATGGGAGCGCAATAGTGACTTTCCTTACCAAAAAACAACTCTTGCTCGTAGGACCAGAACCTGCATGTGATTCATCTCCATATGGGACTGGGAAACAAACGCTAGCTCGCCTTACAAGAAACACAATCTGCTTTTGAGAAAAGAGCACTCTTCTACTCTACCGTGTTTCCTATAGGGCCAGAACAGTGAGCTTGCTCAGAACAAAAGAACCGTGCTTCCTACACACACGGCCATATCTAGTTCAACTCTGCTTAGGAACCTGACAAGAACAGTAGATCCTCTTCAGTCCAATACACTGTACATGCTGGGAACAGACGCGTGTGCTATTTGCCCTGTGTATGACAATGGGAGCACAATAGTGACTCTTCTTAACAGAAAACAACTCTTGCTCGTAGGATCAGAAACTGCATGTGATACAACCCAACTTAGGACTGGGAAACAAACACTAACTCGCCTTACAAGAAACACACTCTGATTTAGAGAAAAAAGCTCTCTTCTACTCTATTGTGTTTCCTAGGAGGTCCAAACAGTGAACTTGCTCAGAACAAAAGAACTGTGCTTCCTACACACACGGCCATATCTATTTCAATTCTGCTTAGGAACCTGACAAGAACAGTAGATCCTCTTCAGTCCAATACACTGTACTGCTGGGAACAGACAACAGTGCTATTTGTCCTGTGTATGGCAATGGCAGCACAATATTGACTCTTCTTACCATAAAACAATTCTTGCTCGTAGGACCAGAAACTGCATGTGATTCAACTCCATTTAGGACTGGGAAACAAACGCTAGCTCGTTTACAAGAAACACACTCTGCTTTAGAGAAAAGAGCACTCTTCTACTCTACTGTGTTTCCTATAGGGCCAGAACAGTGAGCTTGCTCAGAACAAAAGAACTGTGCTTCCTACACTCGGGCCATATCTAGTTCAACTCTGCTTAGGAAACTGACAAGAACAGTAGCTCCTCTTCAGTCCGATACACTGTACTTCCTGGGAACAGACGGGACTGCTATTTGCACTGTGTATGGCTATTGGAGCACAATAGTGACTTGTCTTACCAGAAAACAATTCTTGCTCGTAGGACAAAAAACTGCATGTTACTCAACTCCATTTAGGACTGGGAAACAAACGCTAGCTCGCCTTCCAAGAAACACACTCTGCTTTTGAGAAAAGAGCACTCTTCTACTCTACTGTGTTTCCTATGGGTTCCGAACAGTGAGCTTGCTCAGAACAAAAAAAACTGTGCTTCCTACACACACGGCCATATCTAGTTCAAGTCTGCTTAGGAACCTAACAAGAACAGTAGATCCTCTTCCATCCAATACACTGTACTTGCTGGGAAAAGACGCCAGTGCTATTTGTCCTGTGTATGGCAATGGCAGCGCAATAGTGACTCTTCTTACCAGAAAACAACTCTTGCTCGTAGGACCAGAAACTGCATGTGATTACACTCCATTTAGGACTGGGAAACAAACGCCAGCTCGCCCTACAAGAAACACACTCTGCTTTTGAGAAAAGAGCACTCTTCTACTCTACTGTGTTTCCTATGGGTTCCAAACAGTGAGCTTGCTCAGAACAAAAGAACTGTGCTTCCTACACACGCGGGACATATCTCGTTCACCTCTGCTTAGGAAACTGACAAGAACAGTAGCTCCTCTTCAGTCCGATACACTGTACTTGCTGGGAACAGACGTGAGTGCTATTTGCACTGTGTATGGCAATGGGAGCGCAATAGTGACATTCCTTACCAGAAAACAACTCTTGGTCGTAGGACCAGAAACTGCATGTGATTCAACTACATTTAGGTCTGGGAAACAAACGCTAGCTCGCCTTACAAGAAACACAATCTGCTTTTGAGAAAAGAGCACTCTTCTACTCTACTGTGTTTCCTATTGGGCCAGAAGAGTGAGCTTGCTTAGAACAAAAGAACTGTGCTTCCTACACACACGGCCATATCTAGTTCAACTCTGCTGAGGAAACTGACAAGAACAGTAGCTCCTTATCAGTCCAATACACTGTACTTGAAGGGAAAAGACGCGAGTACTATTTGCACTGTGTATGGCATTTGGAGCGCAATAGTGACTCTTCTTACCAGAAAACAACTCTTGCTCGTAGGACCAAAAACTGCATGTGACTCAACTCCATTTAGGACTGGGAAACAAACGAGAGCTCACCTTACAAGGAAAACACTCTGCTTTAGAGAAAAGAGCACTCTTCTACTCTACTGTGTTTCCTATGGGGTCCGAACAGTGAGCTTGCTCAGAACAACATAACTGTGCTTCCTACACACACGGGCCATATCTCGTTCGACTCTTCTTAGGAAACTGACAAGAACAGTAGCTCCTATTCAGTCCAATACACTGTACTTGCTGGGAACAGACGCGAGTGCTATTTGCACTATGTATGGCAATTGGAACACAATAGTGACTCGTCTTACCAGAAAACAACTCTTGATCGTAGGACAAAAAACTGCATGTGACTCAACTCCATTTAGTACTGGGAAACAAACACTAGCTCGCCTTCCAAGAAACACACTCTGCTTTTGAGAAAAGAGCACTCTTCTACTCTACTGTGTTTCCTATGAGGTCCGAACAGTGAGCTTGCTCAGAACAAAAAAACCGTGCTTCCTACACACACCACCATACCTAGGTCAATTCAGCTTAGGAACCTGACAAGAACAGTAGATCCTCTTCAGTCCAATACACTGTACTGCTGGGAACAGACAACAGTGCTATTTGTCCTGTGTATTGCAATGGTAGCGCAATAGTGACTCTTCTTACCAGAAAACAACTCTTGCTCGTAGGATGAGAAACTGCATGGGATTCAACTCCATTTAGGACTGGGAAACAAACGCTAGCTCGCCTTACAAGAAACACACTCTGCTTTTGAGAAAAGAGCACTCTTCTACTCTACTGTGTTTCCTATGGGGTCTAAACAGTGAGCTTGCTCAGAACAAAACAACTGTGCTTCCTACACAAACTGACCATATCTAGTTCAACTCTGCTTAGGAACCTGACAAGAACAGTAGATCCTCTTCAGTCCAATACACTGTACTTGCTCGGACCAGACGCAAGTGCTATTTGCACTGTGTATGGCAATTGGAGCACAATAGTTACTCGTCTTACCAGAAAACAACTCTTGCTCGTAGTACAAAAAACTGCATGTGACTCAACTCCATTTAAGACTTGGAAACAAACGCTAGCTTGCCTTCCAAAAACACACTCTGCTTTTAAGAAAAGAGCACTCTTCTACTCTACTGTGTTTCCTATGGTTTCCGAACAGTGAGCTTGCTCAGAACAAAAAAACTGTGCTTCCTACACACACGGCCATATCTAGTTCAAGTCTGCTTAGGAAACTGACAAGAACAGTAGCTCTTATTCAGTCTGATACACTGTACTTGCTGGGAACAGACGCGAGTGCTATTTGCACTGTATATGGCATTTGGAGCGCAACAGTGTCTCTTCTTACCAGAAAACAACTCTTGCTCGAAGTACATAAAACTGCATGTGACTCAACTCCATTTAGGACTGGGAAACAAACGCGAGCTCGCCTTACAAGAAACACACTCTGCTTTTAATAAAAGTGCACTCTTCTACTCTACTGTGTTTCCTATAGGGCCGGAACAGTGAGCTTGCTCAGAACATAAGAACTGTGCTTCCTACACACACGGGCCATATCATGTTCAACTCTGCTTAGGAAACTGACAAGAACAGTAGCTCCTCTTCAGTCTGATACACTGTACTTGCTGGGAACAGACGCATATGCTATTTGCACTGTGTATGGCAATGGGAGCGCAATAGTGACTTTCCTTACCAGAAAACAACTCTTGCTCATAGGACCAGAAACTGCATGTGATTCAACTCCATTTAGGTCTGGGAAACAAATGCTAGCTCGCCTTACATGAAACACACTCTGCTTTTGAGAAAAGAGCACTCTTCTACTCTACTGTGTTTCCTATGGGGTCCGAACAGTGAGCTTGCTCAGAACAAAAGAACTGTGCTTCCTACACACAAGGGCCATATCTAGTTCAACTCTGCTTAGGAAACTGACAAGAAGAGTAGCTCCTTTTCAGTCCAATACACTGTACTTGCGGGGAAGAGACGCGAGTGCTATTTGCACTGTGTATGGCAATTAGAGCACAATAGTGACTCTTCTTACCAGAAAACAACTCTTGCTCGTAGGACAAAAAACTGCATGTGATTCAACTCCATTTAGGACTGGGAAACAAATGCTAGCTCGACGTCCAAGAAACACACTCTGCTTTTGAGAAAAGAGCACTCTTCTACTCTACTGTGTTTCCTATGTGTTCAGAAATGTGAGCTTGCTCAGAACAAAAAAACTGTGCTTCCTACACACACGGCCATGTCTAGTTCAAGTCTGCTTAGGAACCTGACAAGAACAGTAGATCCTCTTCAGTCCAATACAGTGTACTTGCTGGGAACTGACGTTAATGCTATTTGTCCTGTGTATGGCAATGGCAGTGCAATAGTGACTCTTCTTACCAGAAAACAACTCTTGCTCGTGGACCAGAAACTGCATGTGATTCAACTCCATTTAGGACTGGGAAACAAACACTAGCTCGCTTTACAAGAAACACACTCTGCTTTTGAGAAAAGAGCACTCTTCTACTCTACTGTGTTTCCTATAGGGCCAGAACAGTGAGCTTGCTCAGAAAAAAAGAACTGTGCTTCCTACACACAGGGGCCCTATGTAGTTCAACTCTGCTTAGGAAACTGACAAGAACAGTAGCTCCTCTTCTTTCCAATACACTGTACTTGCTGGGAACAGATGGGAGGGCTATTTGCACTGTGTATGGCAATGTCAGCGCAATAGTGACTTTCCTTACCAGAAAACAACTCTTGCTCGTAGGAACACAAACTGCATGTGATTCCACTCCATTTAGGAATGGGAAACAAACGCTAGCTCGCCTTAAAAGAAACACACTCTGCTTTTGAGAAAAAAGCACTCTTCTACTCTACTGTGTTTCCTATGGGGTCCAAACAGTGAGCTTGCTCAGAACAAAAAAACTGTGCTTCCTACACACACGGCCATATCTAGTTCAAGTCTGCTTAGGAACCTGACAAGAACAATAGATCCTCTTCAGCCCAATACACTGTACTTGCTGCGAACAGACGCCAGTGCTATTTGTCCTGTGTATGGCAATGGCAGCGCAATAGTGACTCTTTTTTACCAGAAAACAACTCTTGCTCGTAGTACCAGAAACTGCATGGGATTCATCTCCATTTAGGACTGGGAAACAAACGCTAGCTCGCCTTACAAGTAACACACTCTGCTTTAGAGAAAAGAGCACTCTTCTGCTCTACTGTTTTTTCTATGGGGTCCAAACAGTGAGCTTGCAAAGAACAAAAGAACTGTGCTTCCTAAAAACACGGATCATATCTAGTTCAACTCTGCTTAGGAAACTGACAAGAACAGTAGCACCTATCCAGTCCAATACACTGTACTTGCTGGGAACAGACACGAGTGCTATTTGCACTGTGTATGGCAATGGGAGCGCAATGTGACTTTCCTTACCAGAAAACAACTCTTGCTCGTAGGACAAAAAACTGCATGTGACTCAACTCCATATAGGACTGGGAAACAAACGCTAGCTCGCCTTACAAATAACACACTCTGCTTTTGAGAAAAGAGCACTCTTCTACTCTACTGTGTTTCCTATGGAGTCCGAACAATGAACTTGCTCAGAACAAAAGAACTGTGCTTCCTGCACACACGTCCATATGTAGTTCAATTCTGCTTAGGAACCTGACAAGAACAGTAGATCCTCTTCAGTCCAATACACTGTAATTGCTGGGAACAGACGACAGTGCTATTTGACCTGTGTATGGCAATGGCAGCGCAAAGTGACTCTTCTTACCATAAAACAACTCTTGCTCGTAGGACTAGAAACTGCATGTGATTCAACTCCATTTAGGACTGGGAAACAAACGCTAGCTCGCCTTACAAGAAACACACTCTGCTTTAGAGAAAAGAGCACTCTTCTACTCTACTGTGTTTCCTATAGGGCCAGAACAGTGAGCTTGCTCAGAACAAAAGAGCTGTGCTTCCTACACATGGGCCATAACTAGTTCCACTCTGCTTAGGAAACTGACAAGAACAGTAGCTCCTCTTCAGTCCGATACAATGTACTTGCTGGGAACAGACGCGAGTGCTATTTGCACTGTGTATGGAAATGGGAGCGCAATAGTGACTTTCCTTACCAGAAAACAACTCTTGCTCTTAGGACCAGAAACTGCATGTGATTCAACTCCATTTAGGACTGGAAAACAAATGCTAGCTCGCCTTACATGAAACACACTCTGCTTTTGAGGAAAGAGCACTCTTCTACTCTACTGTGCTTCCTTTGGGGTCTGAAAAGTGAGCTTGCTCAGAACAAAAGAACTGTGCTTCCTACACACACGGGCCATATCTAGTTCAATTCTGCTTAGGAAACTGACAAGAACAGTAGATCCTCTTCAGTCCAATACACTGTACTTGCAGGGAACAGACGCGAGTGCTATTTGCACTGTGTATGGCAATTGGAGCCCAATAGTGACTTGTCTTACCAGAAAACAACTCTTGCTCGTAGGACAAAAAACTGCATGTGACTCAACTCCATTTAGAACTGGGAAACAAATGCTAGCTCGACGTCCAAGAAACACACTCTGCTTTTGAGAAAAGAGCACTCTTCTACTCTACTGTGTTTCCTATGTGTTCTGAAAAGTGAGCTTGCTCAGAACAAAAAAACTGTGCTTCCTACACACACGGCCATATCTAGTTCAACTCTGCTTAGGAACCTGACAAGAACAGTAGATCCTCTTCAGTCCAATACAGTGTACTTGCTGGGAACAGACGCCAATGCTATTTGTCCTGTGTATGGCAATGGCAGCGCAATAGTGACTCTTCTTACCAGAAAACAACTCTTGCTCGTGGACCAGCAACTGCATGTGATTCAACTTTATTTAGGACTGGGAAAAAAACTCTAGTTCGCTTTACAAGAAACACACTATGCTTTTGAGAAAAGAGCACTCTTCTACTCTACTGTGTTTCCTATAGGGCCAGAACAGTGAGCTTGCTCAGAAAAAAAGAACTGTGCTTTCTACACACACGGGCCATATGTAGTTCAACTCTGCTTAGGAAACTGAGAAGAACAGTAGCTCCTCTTCTTTCCAATACACTGTACTTGCTGCGAACAGACGCCAGTGCTATTTGTCCTGTTTATGGCAATGGCAGCGCAATAGTGACTCTTTTTACCAGAAAACAACTCTTGCTCGTAGTACCAGAAACTGCATGGGATTCAACTCCATTTAGGACTGCGAAACAAACGCTAGCTTGCCTTACAAGTAACACACTCTGCTTTAGAGAAAAGAGCACTCTTCTGCTCTACTGTGTTTCCTATGGGGTCCGAACAGTGAGCTTGCTCAGAACAAAAGAACTATGCTTCCTACACACACGTGCCATATCTAGTTCAACTCTGCTTAGGAAACTGACAAGAACAGTAGCTCCTCTTCAGTCCAATACACTTTACTTGCGGGGAACAGACGCGAGTGCTATTTGCACTGTGTATGGCAATTGGAGCACAATAGTGACTCGTCTTAACAGAAAACAACTCTTGCTCGTAGGACCAAAAACTGCATGTGACTCAACTCCATTTAGGACTGGGAAACAAACGCTAGCTCGACTTCCAAGAAACACACTCTGCTTTTGAGAAAAGAGCACTCTTCTACTCTACTGTGCTTCCTATAGTGCCAGAACAGTGAGCTTGCTCAGAAAAAAAGAACTGTGCATCCTACACACACGGGCCATACCTAGTTCAACTCTTCTTAGGAAACTGAGAAGAACAGTAGCTCCTCTTCAGTCCAATACACTGTACTTGCTGGGAACAGACGGGAGGGCTATTTGCACTGTGTATGACAATGGGAGTGCAATAGTGACTTTCTTTACCAGAAAACAACTCTTGCTCGTAGGACCAGAAACTGCATGTGATTCCACTCCATTTAGGACTGGGAAACAAACGGTAGCTCGCCTTACAAGAAACACACTCTGCTTTAGAGAAAAGAGCACTCTTCTACTCTACTGTGTTTCCTATGGGGTCCAAACAGTGAGCTTGCTCAGAACAAAAGAACTGTGCTTCCTACACATGGGCCATATCTAGTTCAACTCTGCATAGGAAACTGACAAGAACAGTAGCTCTTCTTCAGTCCGATACACTGTACTTTCTGGGAACAGACGCGAGTGCTATTTGCACTGTGTATGGCAATGGGAGCACAACAGTGACTTTCCTTACCAGAAAACAACTCTTGCTCGTAGGACCAGAAACTGCATGTGATTCAACTCCATTTAGGACTGGGAAACAAATGCTAGCTCGCCTTACATGAAACACACTCTGCTTTTGAGAAAAGAGCACTCTTCTACTCTACTGTGTTTCCTATGGGGTCCGAACAGTGAGCTTGCTCAGAACAAAAGAACTATGCTTCCTACACACACGAGCCATATCTAGTTCAACTCTGCTTAGGAAACTGACAAGAACAGTAGCTCCTCTTCAGTCCAATACACTTTACTTGCGGGGAACAGACGCGAGTGCTATTTGCACTGTGTATGGCAATTGGAGCACAATAGTGACTCGTCTTACCAGAAAACAACTCTTGCTCGTAGGACCAAAAACTGCATGTGACTCAACTCCATTTAGGACTGGGAAACAAACACTAGATCGACTTCTAAGAAACACACTCTGCTTTAGAGAAAAGAGCACTCTTCTACTCTACTGTGCTTCCTATAGTGCCAGAACAGTGAGCTTGCTCAGAACAAAAGAACTGTGCTTCCTACACACACGGACCATATCTAGTTCAACTCTGCTTAGTAAACTGACAAGAACAGTAGCTCCTATTCAGTCCAATACACTGTACTTGCTGAGAAAAGACGCGAGTGCTATTTGCCTTGTGTAGGGCAATGGGAGCACAATAGTGACTTTCCTTACCATAAAACAACTCTTTCTCGTAGGACAAGAAACTCCATGTGATTCAACTCCATTTAGGTCTGGGAAACAAATGCTAGCTCGCCTTACATGAAACACACTCTGCTTTTGAGAAAAGAGCACTCTTCTACTCTACTGTGTTTCCTATGGGGTCCGAACAGTGAGCTTGCTCAGAACAAAAGAACTGTGCTTCCTACACACAAGGGCCATATCTAGTTCAACTCTGCTTAGGAAACTGACAAGAACAGTAGCTCCTCTTCAGTCCAATACACTGTACTTGCGGGGAAGATACGCGAGTGCTATTTGCACTGTGTATGGCAATTGGAGCACAATAGTGACTCGTCTTACCAGAAAACAAATCTTGCTCGTAGGACAAAAAACTGCATGTGACTCAACTCCATTAAGGACTGGGAAACAAACGCTAGCTCGCCTTACAAGAAACACACTCTGCTTTTGAGAAAAGAGCACTCTTCTACTCTACTGTGTTTCCTATGGAGTCCGAACACTGAACTTGCTCAGAACAGAAGAACTGTGCTTCCTACACACACGGCCATATCTAGTTCAATTCTGCTTAGGAACCTGACAAGAACAGTAGATCCTCTTCAGTCCAATACACTGTACTTGCTGGGAACAGACACCAGTGCTATTTGTCCTGTGTATGGCAATGGCAGCGCAATAGTGACTCTTCTTACCAGAAAACAACTCTTGCTCGTGGACCAGCAACTGCATGTGATTCAACTTTATTTAGGACTGGGAAAAAAACTCTAGCTCGCTTTACAAGAAACACACTATGCTTTTTTTTTTTTTTTTTTTTTTTTTTTTTTTTTTTTTTGGTTTTTCGAGACAAGGTTTCTCTGTATAGCTTTGCGCCTTTCCTGGGACTCACTTGGTAGCCCAGGCTGGCCTCGAACTCACAGAGATCCGCCTGGCTCTGCCTCCCGAGTGCTGGGAATAAAGGCGTGCGCCACCACCGCCCGGCCCAAATTTTTTTTTTTTTTTTTTTTTTTTTTGGTTATACACTATGCTTTTGAGAAAAGAGCACTCTTCTACTCTACTGTGTTTCCTATAGGGCCAGAACAGTGAGCTTGCTCAGAAAAAAAGAACTGTGCTTTCTACACACACGGGCCATATGTAGTTCAACTCTGCTTAGGAAACTGAGAAGAACAGTAGCTCCTCTTCTTTCCAATACACTGTACTTGCTGCGAACAGACGCCAGTGCTATTTGTCCTGTTTATGGCAATGGCAGCGCAATAGTGACTCTTTTTACCAGAAAACAACTCTTGCTCGTAGTACCGGAAACTGCATGGGATTCAACTCCATTTAGGACTGCGAAACAAACGCTAGCTTGCCTTACAAGTAACACACTCTGCTTTAGAGAAAAGAGCAATCTTCTGCTCTACTGTGTTTCCTATGGGGTCCGAACAGTGAGCTTGCTCAGAACAAAAGAACTATGCTTCCTACACACACGTGCCATATCTAGTTCAACTCTGCTTAGGAAACTGACAAGAACAGTAGCTCCTCTTCAGTCCAATACACTTTACTTGCGGGGAACAGACGCGAGTGCTATTTGCACTGTGTATGGCAATTGGAGCACAATAGTGACTCGTCTTACCAGAAAACAACTCTTGCTCGTAGGACCAAAAACTGCATGTGACTCAACTCCATTTAGGACTGGGAAACAAACGCTAGCTCGACTTCCAAGAAACACACTCTGCTTTTGAGAAAAGAGCACTCTTCTACTCTACTGTGCTTCCTATAGTGCCAGAACAGTGAGCTTGCTCAGAAAAAAAGAACTGTGCATCCTACACACACGGGCCATACCTAGTTCAACTCTTCTTAGGAAACTGAGAAGAACAGTAGCTCCTCTTCAGTCCAATACACTGTACTTGCTGGGAACAGACGGGAGGGCTATTTGCACTGTGTATGGCAATGGGAGTGCAATAGTGACTTTCTTTACCAGAAAACAATTCTTGCTCGTAGGACCAGAAACTGCATGTGATTCCACTCCATTTAGGACTGGGAAACAAACGGTAGCTCTCCTTACAAGAAACACACTCTGCTTTAGAGAAAAGAGCACTCTTCTACTCTACTGTGTTTCCTATGGGGTCCAAACAGTGAGCTTGCTCAGAACAAAAGAACTGTGCTTCCTACACATGGGCCATATCTAGTTCAACTCTGCATAGGAAACTGACAAGAACAGTAGCTCTTCTTCAGTCCGATACACTGTACTTTCTGGGAACAGACGCGAGTGCTATTTGCACTGTGTATGGCAATGGGAGCACAATAGTGACTTTCCTTACCAGAAAACAACTCTTGCTCGTAGTACCAGAAACTGCATGTGATTCAACTCCATTTAGGACTGTGCTCGCCTTACAAGAAACACACTCTGCTTTAGAGAAAAGAGCACTCTTCTACTCTACTGTGTTTCCTATGGGGTCCGAACAGTGAGCTTGCTCAGAACAAAAGAACTATGCTTCCTACACACACGAGCCATATCTAGTTCAACTCTGCTTAGGAAACTGACAAGAACAGTAGCTCCTCTTCAGTCCAATACACTTTACTTGCGGGGAACAGACGCGAGTGCTATTTGCACTGTGTATGGCAATTGGAGCACAATAGTGACTCGTCTTACCAGAAAACAACTCTTGCTCGTATGACCAAAAACTGCATGTGACTCAACTCCATTTAGGACTGGGAAACAAACACTAGCTCGACTTCCAAGAAACACACTCTGCTTTTGAGAAAAGAGCACTCTTCTACTCTACTGTGCTTCCTATAGTGCCAGAACAGTGAGCTTGCTCAGAACAAAAGAACTGTGCTTCCTACACACACGGACCATTTCTAGTTCAACTCTGCTTAGTAAACTGACAAGAACAGTAGCTCCTATTCAGTCCAATACACTGTACTTGCTGGGAAAAGACGCGAGTGCTATTTGCCTTGTGTAGGGCAATGGGAGCACAATAGTGACTTTCCTTACCATAAAACAACTCTTTCTCGTAGGACAAGAAACTCCATGTGATTCAACTCCATTTAGGTCTGGGAAACAAATGCTAGCTCGCCTTACATGAAACACACTCTGCTTTTGAGAAAAGAGCACTCTTCTACTCTACTGTGTTTCCTATGGGGTCCGAACAGTGAGCTTGCTCAGAACAAAAGAACTGTGCTTGCTACACACAAGGGCCATATCTAGTTCAACTCTGCTTAGGAAACTGACAAGAACAGTAGCTCCTCTTCAGTCCAATACTCTGTACTTGCGGGGAAGATACGCGAGTGCTATTTGCACTGTGTATGGCAATTGGAGCACAATAGTGACTCGTCTTACCAGAAAACAAATCTTGCTCGTAGGACAAAAAACTGCATGTGACTCAACTCCATTAAGGACTGGGAAACAAACGCTAGCTCGCCTTACAAGAAACACACTCTGCTTTTGAGAAAAGAGCACTCTTCTACTCTACTGTGTTTCCAATGGAGTCCGAACACTGAACTTGCTCAGAACAAAAAAACTGTGCTTCCTACACACACGGCCATATCTAGTTCAATTCTGCTTAGGAACCTGACAAGAACAGTAGATCCTCTTCAGTCCAATACACTGTACTTGCTGGGAACAGACACCAGTGCTATTTGTCCTGTGTATGGCAATGGCAGCGCAAAAGTGACTCTTCTTACCATAAAACAACTCTTGCTCATAGGACTAGAAACTGCATGTGATTCAACTCCATTTAGGACTGGGAAACAAACGCTAGCTCGCCTTACAAGAAACACACTCTGCTTTAGAGAAAAGAGCACTCTTCTACTCTACTGTGTTTCCTATAGGGCCAGACAGTGAGCTTGCTCAGAACAAAAGAACTGTGCTTCCTACACACATGGCCATATTTAGTTCAACTCTGCTTAGGAAACTGAGAAGAACAGTAGCTCCTCTTCAGTCCAATACACTGTACTTGCTGGGAACAGGTGGGAGGGCTATTTGCACTGTGTATGGCAATGGGAGCGCAATGTGACTTTCCTTACCAGAAAACAACTCTTGCTCATAGGACCAGAAACTGCATGTGATTCAACTCCATTTACGACTG
The DNA here is from genome assembly GCF_949786415.1 of Peromyscus eremicus. Taxonomy (NCBI): domain Eukaryota; kingdom Metazoa; phylum Chordata; class Mammalia; order Rodentia; family Cricetidae; genus Peromyscus; species Peromyscus eremicus. The sequence goes on from NW_026734465.1 coordinate 89,368, forward strand.
GGAAACAAACGCTAGTTCGCCTTACAAGAAACACACTCTGCTTTTGATAAAAGAGCACTCTTCTACTCTACTGTGTTTCCTATGGGGTCCGAACAGTGAGCTTGCTCAAAAAAATCTGTGCTTCCTACACACACGGCCATATCTAGTTCAAGTCTGCTTAGGAACCTGACAAGAACAGTAGATCCTCTTCAGCCCAATACACTGTACTTGCTGCGAACAGATGCCAGTGCTATTTGTCCTGTGTATGGCAATGGCAGTACAATAGTGACTCTTCTTACCATAAAACAACTCTTGCTCGTAGTACCAGAAACTGCATGGGATTCAACTCCATTTAGGACTGCGAAACAAACGCTAGCACGCCTTACAAGAAATACACTCTGCTTTAGAGAAAAGAGCACTCTTCTACTCTACTGTGTTTCCTATGGGCTCCAAACAGTGAGCTTGCAAAGAACAAAAGAACTGTGCTTCCTACAAACACGGATCATATCTAGTTCAACTCTGCTTAGGAAACTGACAAGAACAGTAGCACCTATCCAGTCCAATACACTGTACTTGCTGGGAACAGACGCGAGTGCTATTTGCACTGTGTATGCAATGGGAGCACAATAGTGACTTTCCTTACCAGAAAACAACTCTTGCTCGTAGGACCAGAAACTGCATGTGATTCAACTCAATTTAGGACTTGGAAACAAATGCTAGCTCGCCTTACAAGAAACACACTCTGCTTTTGACAAAAGAGCACTCTTCTACTCTACTGTGTTTCCTATATGGTCCGAACAGTGAGTTTGCTCAGAAAAAAAAAACTGTGCTTCCTACACACACGGCCATATCTAGTTCAACTCTGCTTAGGAAACTGACAAGAACAGTAGCTCCTCCCTCAGTCCCATACACTGTACTTGCTGGGAACAGACGCGAGTGCTATTTGCACTGTGTATGGCAATGGGAGCACAATAGTGACATTCTTTACCAGAAAACAACTCTTGCTCGTAGGACCAAAAACTGCATGTGACTCAACTCCATTTAGGACTGGGAAACAAACGCTAGCTCGACTTCCAAGAAACACACTCTGCATTAGAGAAAAGAGCACTCTTCTACTCTACCGTGCTTCCTAGAGTGCCAGAACAGTGAGCTTGCTCAGAAAAAAAGAACTGTGCATCCTACACACACGGGCCATACCTAGTTCAACTCTTCTTATTAACTGAGAAGAACAGTAGCTCCTCTTCAGTCCAATACACTGTACTTGCTGGGAATAGACGGGAGGGCTATTTGCACTGTGCATGGCAATGGGAGCGCAATAGTGACTTTCTTTACCAGAAAACAACTCTTGCTCGTAGGACCAGAAACTGCATGTGATTCCACTCCATTTAGGACTGGGAAACAAACGCTAGCTCGCCTTACAAGAAACACACTCTGCTTTAGAGAAAAGAGCACTCTTCTACTCTACTGTGTTTCCTATGGGGTCCAAACAGTGAGCTTGCTCAGAACAAAAGAACTGTGCTTCCTACACACACGGACCATATCTAGTTCAACTCTGCTTAGTAAACTGACAAGAACAGTAGCTCCTCTTCAGTCCAATACACTGTACTTGAAGGGAACAGTGCCAGTGCTATTTGTCCTGTGTATGGCAATGGCAGCGCAAAAGTGACTCTTCTTACCATAAAACAACTCTTGCTCGTAGGACTAGAAACTGCATGTGATTCAACTCCATTTAGGACTGGAAAACAAACGCTAGCTCGCCTTACAAGAAACACACTCTGCTTTAGAGAAAAGAGCACTCTTCTACTCTACTGTGTTTCCTATAGGGCCAGAACAGTGAGCTTGCTCAGAACAAAAGAACTGTGCTTCCTACACACACGGCCATATTTAGTTCAATTCTGCTTAGGAAACTGAGAAGAACAGTAGCTCCTCTTGAGTCCAATACACTGTACTTGCTGGGAACAGGTGGGAGGGCTATTTGCACTGTGTATGGCAATGGGAGCGCAATAGTGACTTTCCTTACCAGAAAACAACTCTTGCTCGTAGGAACACAAACTGAATGTGATTCCACTCCATTTAGGAATGGGAAACAAACGCTAGCTCGCCTTAAAAGAAACACACTCTGCTTTTGAGAAAAAAGCACTCTTCTACATTACTGTGTTTCCTATGGGGTCCGAACAGTGAGCTTGCTCAGAACAAAAAAACTGTGCTTCCTACACACACGGCCATATCTAGTTCAAGTCTGCTTAGGAACCTGACAAGAACAATAGATCCTCTTCAGCCCAATACACTGTACTTGCTGCGAACAGACGCCAGTGCTATTTGTCCTGTGTATGGCAATGGCAGCGCAATAGTGACTCTTTTTACCAGAAAACAACTCTTGCTCGTAGTACCAGAAACTGCATGGGATTCGACTCCATTTTGGACTGCGAAACAAACGCTAGCTCGCCTTACAAGTAACACACTCTGCTTTAGAGAAAAGAGCACTCTTCTGCTCTACTGTGTTTCCTATGGGGTCCAAACAGTGAGCTTGCTCAGAACAAAAGAACTGTGCCTCCTACACACAAGGGCCATATCTAGTTCAACTCTGCTTAGGAAACTGACAAGAACAGTAGCACCTATCCAGTCCAATACACTGTACTTGCTGGGAACAGACGCCAGTGCTATTTGCACTGTGTATGGCAATGGGAGCGCAATGTGACTTTCCTTACCAGAAAACAACTCTTGCTCATAGGACCAGAAACTGCATGTGATTCAACTCCATTTAGGACTGGGAAACAAACGCTAGCTCGCCTTACAAGAAACACACTCTGCTTTTGATAAAAGAGCACTCTTCTACTCTACTGTGTTTCCTAAAGGGTCCGAACAGTGAGCTTGCTCAGAACAAAAGAACTGTGCTTCCTACACACACGGCCATATCTAGTTCAAGTCTGCTTAGGAACCTGACATGAACAGTAGATCCTCTTCAGTCCAATACACTGTACTTGCTGGGAACAGACGCCAGTGCTATTTGTCCTGTGTATGGCAATGGCAGCACAATAGTGACTCTTCTTACCAGAAAACAACTCTTGCTCGTGGACCAGAAACTGCATGTGATTCAACTCCATTTAGGACTGGGAAACAAACTCTACCTCGCTTTACAAGAAACACACTCTGCTTTTGAGAAAAGAGCACTCTTCTACTCTACTGTGTTTCCCATAGGGCCAGAACAGTGAGCTTGCTCAGAAAAAAAGAACTGTGCTTCCTACACACACGGGCCATATCTAGTTCAACTCTGCTTAGAAATCTGAGAAGAACAATAGCGCCTCTTCAGTCCCATACACTGCACTTGCTGGGAACAGACGCCAGTGCTATTTGAACTGTGTATGCAATGGGAGCGCAATAGTGACTTTCCTTACCAGAAAACAACTCTTGCTCGTAGAACCAGAAACTGCATGTGATTCAACTCAAATTAGGACTTGGAAACAAATGCTAGCTGGCCTTACAAGAAACACACTCTGCTTTTGAGAAAAGAGCACTCTTCTACTCTACTGTGTTTCCTATAGGGTCCAAACAGTGAGCTTGCTCAGAAAAAAAAACTATGCTTCCTACACACACGGGCCATATCTAGTTCAACTCTGCTTAGGAAACTGACAAGAACAGTAGATCCTCCCTCAGTCCCATACACTGTACTTGCTGGGAACAGACGCCAGTGCTATTTGCACTGTGGATGGCAATGGGAGCGCAAGAGTGACTTTCCTTACCAGAAAACAACTCTTGCTCGTAGGACCAGAAACTGCATGTGATTCAACTCCATTTAGGACTGGGAAACAAACGCTAGCTCGCCTTACAAGAAACACACTCTGCTTTAGAGAAAAGAGCACTCTTCTACTCTACTGTGTTTCCTATAGGGCCAGAACAGTGAGTTTGCTCAGAACAAAAGAGCTGTGCTTCCTACACATGGGCCATAACTAGTTCCACTCTGCTTAGGAAACTGACAGGAACAGTAGCTCCTCTTCAGTCCGATACAATGTACTTGCTGGGAACAGACGCGAGTGCTATTTGCACTGTGTATGGCAATGGGAGCGCAATAGTGACTTTCCTTACCAGAAAACAACTCTTGCTCTTAGGACCAGAAACTGCATGTGATTCAACTCCATTTAGGACTGGAAAACAAATGCTAGCTCGCCTTAAATGAAACACACTCTGCTTTTGAGGAAAGAGCACTCTTCTACTCTTCTGTGCTTCCTTTGGGGTCTGAAAAGTGAGCTTGCTCAGAACAAAAGAACTGTGCTTCCTACACACACGGGCCATATCTAGTTCAACTCTGCTTAGGAAACTGACAAGAACAGTAGCTCCTCTTCAGTCCAATACACTGTACTTGCGGGGAAGATACGCGAGTGCTATTTGCACTGTGTATGGCAATTGGAGCACAATAGTGACTCGTCTTACCAGAAAACAAATCTTGCTCGTAGGACAAAAAACTGCATGTGACTCAACTCCATTAAGGACTGGGAAACAAACGCTAGCTCGCCTTACAAGAAACACACTCTGCTTTTACGAAAAGAGCACTCTTCTACTCTACTGTGTTTCCTATGGAGTCCGAACACTGAACTTGCTCAGAACAAAAGAACTGTGCTTCCTACACACACGGCCATATCTAGTTCAATTCTGCTTAGGAACCTGACAAGAACAGTAGATCCTCTTCAGTCCAATACACTGTACTTGCTGGGAACAGACACCAGTGCTATTTGTCCTGTGTATGGCAATGGCAGCGCAATAGTGACTCTTCTTACCAGAAAACAACTCTTGCTCGTGGACCAGCAACTGCATGTGATTCAACTTTATTTAGGACTGGGAAAAAAACTCTAGCTCGCCTTACAAGAAACACACTCTGCTTTAGAGAAAAGAGCACTCTTCTACTCTACTGTGTTTCCTATAGGGCCAGAACAGTGAACTTGCTCAGAAAAAGAAACTGTGCTTCCTACACACACGGGCCATATCTAGTTCAACTCTGCTTTGGAAACTGACAAGAACAGTAGCTCCTCTTCAGTCCGATACACTGTACTTGCTGGGAACAGACGCCAGTGCTATTTGCACTGTGGATGGCAATGGGAGCACAATAGTGACTTTCCTTACCAGAAAACAACTCTTGCTCGTAGGACCAGAAACTGCATATGATTCAACTCTATTTAGGACTGAGAAACAAATGCTAGCTCGCCTTACATGAAAAACATTCTTTTTTTTAGAAAAGAGAACTCTTCTACTCTACTGTGCTTCCTATGTGTTCCGAAAAGTGAACTTGCTCAGAACAAATAAACTGTGCTTCCTACACACACGGCCATATCTAGTTCAAGTCTGCTTAGGAACCTGACAAGAACAGTAGATCCTCTTCAGTCTAATACACTGTACTTGCTGGGAAGAGACGCGAGGGCTATTTGCACTGTGTATGGCAATGGGAGTGCAATAGGGACTTTCTTTACCAGAAAACAACTCTTGCTCATAGCACCAGAAACTGCATTTGATTCCACTCCATTTAGGACTGGGAAACAAACGGTAGCTCGCCTTACAAGAAACACACTCTGCTTTAGAGAAAAGAGCACTTCTCTACTCTACTGTGTTTCCTATGGTGTCCAAACAGTGAGCTTGCTCAGAACAAAAGAACTGTGCTTCCTACACACACGGATCATATCTAGTTCAACTCTGGTTAGTAAACTGACAAGAAAAGTAGCTCCTCTTAAGTCCAATACACTGTACTTGCGGGGAAGAGACGCGAGTGCTATTTGCACTGTGTATGGCAATTAGAGCACAATAGTGACTCGTCTTACCAGAAAACAACTCTTGCTCGTAGGACAAAAAACTGCATGTGACTCAACTCCATATAGGACTGGGAAACAAACGGTAGCTCGCCTTACATGAAACACACTCTGCTTTTGAGAAAAGAGCACTCTTCTACTCTACTGTGTTTAATATGGAGTTCGAACACTGAACTTGCTCAGAACAAAAGAACTGTGCTTCCTACACACACGGATCATATCTAGTTCAACTCTGCTTAGTAAACTGACAAGAACAGTAGCTCCAATTCAGTCTAATACCCTGTACTTGCTGGGAACAGACGCCAGTGCTATTTGTCCTGTGTATGGCAATGGCAGCACAAAAGTGACTCTTCTTACCATAAAACAACTCTTGCTCGTAGGACTAGAAACTGCATGTGATTCAACTCCATTTAGGACTCTGAAACAAACGCTAGCTCGCCTTACAAGAAACACACTCTGCTTTAGAGAAAAGAGCACTCTTCTACTCTACTGTGTTTCCTATAGGGCCAGAACAGTGAGCTTGCTCAGAACAAATGATTTGTGCTTCCTACACATGGGCCATAACTAGTTCCACTCTGCTTAGGAAACTGACAAGAACAGTAGCTCCTCTTCAGTCCGATACACTGTACTTGCTGGGAACAGACGCGAGTGCTATTTGCACTGTGTATGGCAATGGGAGCGGAATACTGACTCTTCTTACCAGAAAACAACTCTTGCTCGTAGGACCAGAAACTGCATGTGATTCAACTCCATTTAGGACTGGAAAACAAATGCTAGCTCGCCTTACATTAAACACACTCTGCTTTTGAGGAAAGAGCACTCTTCTACTCTACTGTGTTTCCTATGGGGTCTGAACAGTGAGCTTGCTCAGAACAAAAGAACTGTGCTTCCTACACACACGGGCCATACCTAGTTCAACTCTGCTTAGGAAACTGACAAGAACAGTAGATCCTCTTCAGTCCAATACACTGTACTTGCAGGGAACAGACACGAGTGCTATTTGCACTGTGTATGGCAATTGGAGCCCAATAGTGACTTGTCTTACCAGAAAACAACTCTTGCTCGTAGGACAAAAAACTGCATGTGCCTCAACTCCATTTAGGACTGGGAAACAAATGCTAGCTCGACGTCCAAGAAACACACTCTGCTTTTGAGAAAAGAGCACTCTTCTACTCTACTGTGTTTCCTATGTGTTCCGAAAAGTGAGCTTGCTCAGAACAAAAAAACTGTGCTTCCTACACACATGGCCATATCTAGTTCAAGTCTCCTTTGGAACCTGACAAGAACAGTAGATCCTCTTCAGTCCAATACAGTGTACTTGCTGGGAACAGACGCCAATGCTATTTGTCCTGTGTATGGCAATGGCAGCGCAATAGTGACTCTTCTTACCAGAAAACAACTCTTGCTAGTGGACCAGAAACTGCATGTGATTCAACTCCATTTAGGACTGGGAAACAAACTCTAGCTCGCTTTACAACAAACACACTCTGCTTTTGAGAAAAGAGCACTCTTCTACTCTACTGTGTTTCCTATAGGGCCAGAACAGTGAGCTTGCTCAGAAAAAAAGAACTGTGCTTTCTACACACACGGGCCATATGTAGTTCAACTCTGCTTAGGAAACTGAGAAGAACAGTAGCTCCTGTTCTTTCCAATACACTGTACTTGCTGGGAACAGATGGGAGGGCTATTTGCACTGTGTATGGCAATGGGAGCAAAATAGTGACTTTCCTTACCGGAAAACAACTCTTGCTCGTAGGAACACAAACTGCATGTGATTCCACTCCATTTAGGAATGGGAAACAAACGCTAGCTCGCCTTAAAAGAAACACACTCTGCTTTTGAGAAAAAAGCACTCTTCTACTTTACTGTGTTTCCTATGGGGTCCGAGCTGTGAGCTTGCTCAATAGAAAAAAACTGTGCTTCCTACACACACGGCCATATCTAGTTCAAGTCTGCTTAGGAACCTGACAAGAACAATAGATCCTCTTCAGCCCATTATACTGTACTTGCTGCGAACAGACGCCAGTGCTATTTGTCCTGTGTATAGCAATGGCACTGCAAGAATGACTCTTTTTCCCAGAAAACAACTCTTGCTCTTAGTACCAGAAACTGCATGGGATTCAACTCCATTTAGGACTGCGAAACAAACGCTAGCTTGCCTTACAAGTAACACACTCTGCTTTAGAGAAAAGAGCACTCTTCTGCTCTACTGTGTTTCCTATGGGGTCCAAACAGTGAGCTTGCAAAGAACAAAAGAACTGTGCTTCCTACAAACACGGATCATATCTAGTTCAACTCTGCTTAGGAAACTGACAAGAACAGTAGCACCTATCCAGTCCAATACACTGTACTTGCTCGGAAGAGACACGAGTGCTATTTGAACTGTGTATGGCAATGGGAGCGCAATGTGACTTTCCTTACCAGAAAAGAACTGTTGTTTGTAGGACCTGAAACTGCATGTGATTCAACTCCATTTAGGACTAAGAAACAAACGCTATCTTGCCTTACAAGAAACACACTCTGCTTTTGAGAAAGAGCACTCTTCTACTCTACTGTGTTTCCTATAGGGCCAGAACAGTGAACTTGCTCAGAACATAAGAACTGTGCTTCCTACACACACGGGCCATATCTACTTCAACTCTGCTTAGGAAACTGACAAGAAAAGTACCTCCTCTTCAGTCTGATACACTGTACTCGCGGGGAACAGACGCGAGTGCTATTTGCACTGTGGATGGCAATGGGAGCGCAATAGTGACTTTCCTTACCAGAAAACAACTCTTGCTCATAGGACCAGAAACTGCATGTGATTCAACTCCACTTAGGACTGGGAAACAAACGCTAGCTCGCCTTACAAGAAACACACTCTGCTTTTGAGGAAAGAGCACTCTTCTACTCCTCTGTGTTTCCTATAGGGTCCGAACAGTGAGCTTGCTCAGAACAAAAGAACTGTGCTTCTTACACACACGGCCATATCTAGTTCAATTCTGCTTAGGAAGCTGAAAGAACAGTAGATCCTCTTCAGTCCAATACACTGTACTTGCTGGCAACAGACGCCAGTGCTCTTTGTCCTGTATATGGCAATTGGAGCACAATAGTGACTCTTCTTACCATAAAACAACTCTTGCTCCTAGGACCAGAAACTGCATTTGATTCAACTCCATTTAGGACTGGAAAACAAACGATAGCTTGCCTTACAAGAAACACACTCTGCTTTAGAGAAAAGAGCACTCTTCTACTCTACTGTGTTTCCTATAGTGCCAGAACAGTGAGCTTGCTCAGAAAAAAAAAACTGTGCTTCCTACACACACGGATCATATCTAGTTCAACTCTGCTTAGGAAACTGACAAGAACAGTAGCTCCTCTTCAGTCCGATACACTGTACTTGCTGGGAACAGACGCCAGTGCTATTTGCACTGTGGATGGCAATGGGAGCACAATAGTGATTTCCTTACCAGAAAACAACTCTTGCTCGTAGGACCAGAAACTGCATATGATTCAACTCCATTTAGGACTGAGAAACAAATGCTAGCTTGCCTTCCATGAAACATACTCTGCTTTTGAGAAAAGAGCACTCTTCTACTCTACTGTGTTTCATATGGGGTACGAACAGTGATTTTGCTCAGAACAAAAGAACTGTGCTTCCTACACACGGGCCATATCTAGTTCAACTCTGCTTAGGAAACTGACAAGAACAGTAGCTCCTCTTCAGTTCGATACACTGTACTTGCTGGGAACAGACGCGAGTGCTATTTGCACTGTGTATGGCAATGGGAGCGCAATAGTGACTTTCCTTACCAGAAAACAACTCTTGCTCGTAGGACCAGAAACTGCATGTGATTCAACTCCATTTAGGACTGAGAAACAAATGCTAGCTCGCCTTATATGAAACACACTCTGCTTTTGAGAAAAGAGCACTCTTCTACTCTACTGTGTTTATTATGGGGTCCAAACAGTGAGCTTGCTCAGAACCAAAGAACTGTGCTTCCTACACACACGGATCATATCTAGTTCAACTCTGCTTAGTAAACTTACAAGAACAGTAGCTCCTATTCAGTCCAATACAATGTACTTGCGGGGAACAGAAGCGAGTGCTATTTGCACTGTGTATGGCAATTGGAGCCCAATATTGTCTTGTCTTACGAGAAAACAACTCTTGCTCGTAGGACAAAAAACTGCATGTGCCTCAACTCCATTTAGGACTGGGAAACAAACGCTAGCTCGACTTTTAAAAAACCCACTCTGCTTTTGAGAAAAGAGCACTCTTCTACTCTACTGTGTTTCCTATGGAGTTCGAACACTGAACTTGCTCAGAACAAAAGAACTGTGCTTCCTACACACACGGATCATATCTAGTTAAACTCTGCTTAGTAAACTGACAAGAACAGTAGCTCCTATTCAGTCCAATACACTGTACTTGCTGGGAACAGACGCCAGTGATATTTGTCCTGTGTATGGCAATGGCAGCGCAAAAGTGACTCTTCTTACCATAAAACAACTCTTGCTCGTAGGACTAGAAACTGCATGTGATTCAACTCCATTTAGGACTCTGAAACAAACGCTAGCTCACCTTACAAGAAACACACTCTGCTTTAGAGAAAAGAGCACTCTTCTACTCTACTGTGTTTCCTATAGGGCCAGAACAGTGAGCTTGCTCAGAACAAAAGATTTGTGCTTCCTACACATGGGCCATGACTAGTTCCACTCTGCTTAGGAAACTGACAAGAACAGTAGCTCCTCTTCAGTCCGATACAATGTACTTGCTGGGAACAGACGCGAGTGCTATTTGCACTGTGTATGGCAATGGGAGCGCAATAGTGACTTTCCTTACCAGAAAACAACTCTTGCTCGTAGGACCAGAAACTGCATGTGATTCAACTCCATTTAGGACTGGAAAACAAATGCTAGCTCGCCTTACAAGAAACACACTCTGCTTTAGAGAAAAGAGCACTCTTCTACTCTACTGTGTTTCCTATAGGGCCAGAACAATGAGCTTGCTCAGAACAAAAGAACTGTGCTTCCTACACACACGGGCCATATCTAGTTCACCTCTGCTTAGGAAACTTACAAGAACAGTAGATCCTCTCCAGTCCAATACACTGTACTTGCAGGGAACAGACGCGAGTGCTATTTGCACTGTGTATGGCAATTGGAGCCCAATAGTGACTTGTCTTACCAGAAAACAACTCTTGCTCGTAGGACAAAAAACTGCATGTGACTCAACTCCATTTAGGACTGGGAAACAAATGCTAGCTCGACGTCCAAGAAACACACTCTGCTTTTGAGAAAAGAGCACTCTTCTACTCTACTGTGTTTCCTATGTGTTCCGAAAAGTGAGCTTGCTCAGAACAAAAAAACTGTGCTTCCCACACACACGGCCATATCTCGTTCAAGTCTGCTTAGGAACCTGACAAGAACAGTAGATCCTCTTCAGTCCAATACAGTGTACTTGCTGGGAACAGACGCCAATGCTATTTGTCCTGTGTATGGCAATGGCAGCGCAGTAGTGACTCTTCTTACCAGAAAACAACTCTTGCTCGTGGACCAGAAACTGCATGTGATTCAACTCCATTTTAGGACTGGGAAACAAACTCTAGCTCGCTTTACAAGAAACACACTCTGCTTTTGAGAAAAGAGCACTCTTCTACTCTACTGTGTTTCCTACAGGGCCAGAACAGTGAGCATGCTCAGAAAAAAAGAACTGTGCTTCCTACACAGACGGGCCATATGTAGTTCAACTCTGCTTAGGAAACTGACAAGAACAGTAGCTCCTCTTCTTTCCAATACACTGTACTTGCTGGTAACAGACGCGAGTGCTATTTGCACTGTTTATGGCAATTGGAACACAATAGTGACTCGTCTTACCAGAAAACAACTCTTGCTCGTAGTACAAAAAACTGCATGTGACTCAACTCCATTTAGGACTGGGAAACAAACGCTAGCTCGCCTTCCAAAAACACACTCTGCTTTTGAGAAAAGAGCACTCTTCTACTCTACTGTGTTTCCTATGTGTTCCGAACAGTGAGCTTGCTCGGAACAAAAAAAATGTGCTTCCTAGAGACACGGCCATATCTAGTTCAAGTCTGCTCTGGAAACTGACAAGAACAGTAGCTCCTATTCAGTCTGATACACTGTACTTGCTGGGAACAGACGCGAGTGCTATTTGCACTGTATATGGCATTTGGAGCGCAACAGTGACTCTTCTTACCAGAAAACAACTCTTGCTCATAGGACAAAAAACTGCATGTGTCTCAACTCCATTTAGGAATGGGAAACTAACGCGAGCTCGCCTTCCAAAAACACACTCTGCTTTTGAGAAAAGAGCACTCTTCTACTCCACTGTGTTTCCTATGTGTTCCGAACAGTGAGCTTACTCAGAACAAAACAACTGTGCTTCCTACACACACGGCCATATCTAGATCATGTCTGCTTAGGAAACTGACAAGAACAGTAGCTCCTGTTCAGTCCGATACACTGTACTTGCTGGGAACAGACGTGAGTGCTATTTGCAATGTATATGGCATTTGGAGCGCAACAGACACTCTTCTTACCAGAAAACAACTCTCGTCTTGTAGGACAAAAATCTGCATGTGACTCAACTCCATTTAGGACTGGGAAACAAACGCGAGCTCGCCTTACAAGAAACACACTCTGCTTCAGAGAAAAGAGCACTCTTCTACTCTACTGTGTTTCCTATGGGGTCCAAACTGTGAGCTTGCTCAGAACAAAAGAACTGTGCTTCCTACACACACGGGCCATATCTAGTTCAACTCTGCTTAGGAAACTGACAAGAACAGTAGCTCCTCTTCAGTCCGATAAACTGTACTTGCTCGGAACAGACGCGCGTGCTATTTGCACTGTGTATGGCAATTGGAGCACAATAGTTACTCGTCTTACCAGAAAACAACTCTTGCTCGTAGGACAAAAAACTGCATGTGACTCAACTCCATTTAGGACTGGGAAACAAACACTAGCTCGCCTTCCAAGAAACACACTCTGCTTTTGAGAAAAGAGCACTCTTCTACTTTACTGTTTACTATGTGTTCCGAACAGTGAGCTTGCTCAGAACAAAAAAACTGTGCTTCCTACAAACATTGCCACATGTAGTTCAAGTCTGCTTAGGAACCTGAGAAGAACAGTAGATCCTCTTCAGTCCGATACACTGTACTTGCTGGGAACAGACAGGAGGGCTATTTGCACTGTGTATGGCAATGGGAGCGCAATAGTGACTTTCCTTACCAGAAAACAACTCTTGTTCGTAGGACCAGAAACTGCATTTGATTCCACTCCATTTAGGACTGGGAAACAAACGCTAGCTCGCCTTACAAGAAACACACTCTGCTTTTGAGAAAAGAGCACTCTTCTACTCTACTGTGTTTCCTATGGGGTCCAAACAGTGAGCTTGCTCAGAACAAAAGAACTGTGCTTCCTACACACACTGACCCTATCTAGTTCAACTCTGCTTAGGAAACTGACAAGAACAGTAGCTCCTCTTCAGTCCGATACACTGTATTTGCTGGGAACAGACGCGAGTGCTATTTGCACAGTGTATGGCAATGGGAGCTCAATAGTTAACTTTCCTTACCAGAAAACAGCTCTTGCTCATAGGAACAGAAACTGCATGGAATTCAACTCCATTTAGGACTGGGAAACAAACGCTAGCTCGCCTTACAAGAAACACACTCTGCTTTTGAGAAAAGAGCACAATTCTACTCTACTGTGTTTCCTATGGGGTCCGAAAAGTGAGCTTGCTCAGAACAAAAGAACTGTGCTTCCTACACACGGGCCATATCTAGCTCAACTCTGCTTAGGAAACTGAGAAGAACAGTAGCTCCTATTCAGTCCAATACACTGTACTTGCTGGGAACAGATGCGTGTGCTATTTGCACAGTGTATTGCATTTGGAGCGCAATAGTGACTCTTCTTACCAGAAAACAACTCTTGCTCGTAGGACCAAAAACTGCCTGTGACAACTCCATTTAGGACTGGGAAACAAACGCGAGCTCGCATTACTAGAAACACACTCTACTTTAGAGAAAAGAGCACTCTTCTACTCTACTGTGTAACCTATGGGGTCTGAACAGTGAGCTTGCTCAGAACAAAAAAACTGTGCTTCCTACACACAAGGCCATATCTAGTTCAAGTCTGATTAGGAACCTGACAAGAACAGTAGATCCTCTTTCGTCCAATACACTGTACTTGCTGGGATAAGACGCCAGTGCTATTTGTCCTGTGCATGGCAATGGCAGCGCAATAGTGTCTCTTCTTACCAGAAAACAGCTCTTGCTTGTAGGACCAGAAACTGCATGTGATTCAACTCCATTTAGGACTGGGAAACAAACGCTAGCTCGCCTTACAAGAAACACACTCTGCTTTTGAGAAAAGAGCACTCTTCTTCTCGACTGTGTTTCCTATGGTGTCCAAACAGTGAGCTTGCTCAGAACAAAAGAAATGTGCTTCCTACACACGCGGGACATATCTCGATCAACTCTGCTTAGGAAACTGACAAGAACAGTAGGTCCTCTTCAGTCCGATACACTGTACTTGCTGGGAACAGACGCGAGTGCTATTTGCACTGTGTTTGGCAATGGGAGCGCAATAGTGACTTTCCTTACCAAAAAACAACTCTTGCTCGTAGGACTTTGTCCAAACAGTGAGCTTGCTCAGAACAAAAGAAATGTGCTTCCTACACACGCGGGACATATCTCGATCAACTCTGCTTAGGAAACTGACAAGAACAGTAGGTCCTCTTCAGTCCGATACACTGTACTTGCTGGGAACAGACGCGAGTGCTATTTGCACTGTGTTTGGCAATGGGAGCGCAATAGTGACTTTCCTTACCAAAAAACAACTCTTGCTCGTAGGACCAGAACCTGCATGTGATTCATCTCCATATGGGACTGGGAAACAAACGCTAGCTCGCCTTACAAGAAACACAATCTGCTTTTGAGAAAAGAGCACTCTTCTACTCTACCGTGTTTCCTATAGGGCCAGAACAGTGAGCTTGCTCAGAACAAAAGAACCGTGCTTCCTAAACACACGGCCATATCTAGTTCAACTCTGCTTAGGAACCTGACAAGAACAGTAGATCCTCTTCAGTCCAATACACTGTACATGCTGGGAACAGACGCGTGTGCTATTTGCCCTGTGTATGACAATGGGAGCACAATAGTGACTCTTCTTAACAGAAAACAACTCTTGCTCGTAGGATCAGAAACTGCATGTGATACAACCCAACTTAGGACTGGGAAACAAACACTAACTCGCCTTACAAGAAACACACTCTGATTTAGAGAAAAAAGCTCTCTTCTACTCTATTGTGTTTCCTAGGAGGTCCAAACAGTGAACTTGCTCAGAACAAAAGAACTGTGCTTCCTACACACACGGCCATATCTATTTCAATTCTGCTTAGGAACCTGACAAGAACAGTAGATCGTCTTCAGTCCAATACACTGTACTGCTGGGAACAGACAACAGTGCTATTTGTCCTGTGTATGGCAATGGCAGCACAATATTGACTCTTCTTACCATAAAACAATTCTTGCTCGTAGGACCAGAAACTGCATGTGATTCAACTCCATTTAGGACTGGGAAACAAACGCTAGCTCGCTTACAAGAAACACACTCTGCTTTAGAGAAAAGAGCACTCTTCTACTCTACTGTGTTTCCTATAGGGCCAGAACAGTGAGCTTGCTCAGAACAAAAGAACTGTGCTTCCTACACTCGGGCCATATCTAGTTCAACTCTGCTTAGGAAACTGACAAGAACAGTAGCTCCTCTTCAGTCCGATACACTGTACTTCCTGGGAACAGACGGGACTGCTATTTGCACTGTGTATGGCTATTGGAGCACAATAGTGACTCGTCTTACCAGAAAACAATTCTTGCTCGTAGGACAAAAAACTGCATGTTACTCAACTCCATTTAGGACTGGGAAACAAACGCTAGCTCGCATTCCAAGAAACACACTCTGCTTTTGAGAAAAGAGCACTCTTCTACTCTACTGTGTTTCCTATGGGTTCCGAACAGTGAGCTTGCTCAGAACAAAAAAACTGTGCTTCCTACACACACGGCCATATCTAGTTCAAGTCTGCTTAGGAACCTAACAAGAAGAGTAGATCCTCTTCCATCCAATACACTGTACTTGCTGGGAAAAGACGCCAGTGCTATTTGTCCTGTGTATGGCAATGGCAGCGCAATAGTGACTCTTCTTACCAGAAAACAACTCTTGCTCGTAGGACCAGAAACTGCATGTGATTACACTCCATTTAGGACTGGGAAACAAACGCCAGCTCGCCCTACAAGAAACACACTCTGCTTTTGAGAAAAGAGCACTCTTCTACTCTACTGTGTTTCCTATAGGTTCCAAACAGTGAGCTTGCTCAGAACAAAAGAACTGTGCTTCCTACACACGCGGGACATATCTCGTTCACCTCTGCTTAGGAAACTGACAAGAACAGTAGCTCCTCTTCAGTCCGATACACTGTACTTGCTGGGAACAGACGTGAGTGCTATTTGCACTGTGTATGGCAATGGGAGCGCAATAGTGACATTCCTTACCAGAAAACAACTCTTGGTCGTAGGACCAGAAACTGCATGTGATTCAACTACATTTAGGTCTGGGAAACAAACGCTAGCTCGCCTTACAAGAAACACAATCTGCTTTTGAGAAAAGAGCACTCTTCTACTCTACTGTGTTTCCTATTGGGCCAGAAGAGTGAGCTTGCTTAGAACAAAAGAACTGTGCTTCCTACACACACGGCCATATCTAGTTCAACTCTGCTGAGGAAACTGACAAGAACAGTAGCTCCTTATCAGTCCAATACACTGTACTTGAAGGGAAAAGACGCGAGTACTATTTGCACTGTGTATGGCATTTGGAGCGCAATAGTGACTCTTCTTACCAGAAAACAACTCTTGCTCGTAGGACCAAAAACTGCATGTGACTCAACTCCATTTAGGACTGGGAAACAAACGAGAGCTCACCTTACAAGGAAAACACTCTGCTTTAGAGAAAAGAGCACTCTTCTACTCTACTGTGTTTCCTATGGGGTCCGAACAGTGAGCTTGCTCAGAACAACATAACTGTGCTTCCTACACACACGGGCCATATCTCGTTCGACTCTTCTTAGGAAACTGACAAGAACAGTAGCTCCTATTCAGTCCAATACACTGTACTTGCTGGGAACAGACGCGAGTGCTATTTGCACTATGTATGGCAATTGGAACACAATAGTGACTCGTCTTACCAGAAAACAACTCTTGATCGTAGGACAAAAAACTGCATGTGACTCAACTCCATTTAGTACTGGGAAACAAACACTAGCTCGCCTTCCAAGAAACACACTCTGCTTTTGAGAAAAGAGCACTCTTCTACTCTACTGTGTTTCCTATGAGGTCCGAACAGTGAGCTTGCTCAGAACAAAAAAACCGTGCTTCCTACACACACCACCATACCTAGGTCAATTCAGCTTAGGAACCTGACAAGAACAGTAGATCCTCTTCAGTCCAATACACTGTACTGCTGGGAACAGACAACAGTGCTATTTGTCCTGTGTATTGCAATGGTAGCGCAATAGTGACTCTTCTTACCAGAAAACAACTCTTGCTCGTAGGATGAGAAACTGCATGGGATTCAACTCCATTTAGGACTGGGAAACAAACGCTAGCTCGCCTTACAAGAAACACACTCTGCTTTTGAGAAAAGAGCACTCTTCTACTCTACTGTGTTTCCTATGGGGTCTAAACAGTGAGCTTGCTCAGAACAAAACAACTGTGCTTCCTACACAAACGGACCATATCTAGTTCAACTCTGCTTAGGAACCTGACAAGAACAGTAGATCCTCTTCAGTCCAATACACTGTACTTGCTCGGACCAGACGCAAGTGCTATTTGCACTGTGTATGGCAATTGGAGCACAATAGTTACTCGTCTTACCAGAAAACAACTCTTGCTCGTAGTACAAAAAACTGCATGTGACTCAACTCCATTTAAGACTTGGAAACAAACGCTAGCTTGCCTTCCAAAAACACACTCTGCTTTTAAGAAAAGAGCACTCTTCTACTCTACTGTGTTTCCTATGGTTTCCGAACAGTGAGCTTGCTCAGAACAAAAAAACTGTGCTTCCTACACACACGGCCATATCTAGTTCAAGTCTGCTTAGGAAACTGACAAGAACAGTAGCTCTTATTCAGTCTGATACACTGTACTTGCTGGGAACAGACGCGAGTGCTATTTGCACTGTATATGGCATTTGGAGCGCAACAGTGACTCTTCTTACCAGAAAACAACTCTTGCTCGAAGTACATAAAACTGCATGTGACTCAACTCTATTTAGGACTGGGAAACAAACGCGAGCTCGCCTTACAAGAAACACACTCTGCTTTTAATAAAAGTGCACTCTTCTACTCTACTGTGTTTCCTATAGGGCCGGAACAGTGAGCTTGCTCAGAACATAAGAACTGTGCTTCCTACACACACGGGCCATATCATGTTCAACTCTGCTTAGGAAACTGACAAGAACAGTAGCTCCTCTTCAGTCTGATACACTGTACTTGCTGGGAACAGACGCATATGCTATTTGCACTGTGTATGGCAATGGGAGCGCAATAGTGACTTTCCTTACCAGAAAACAACTCTTGCTCATAGGACCAGAAACTGCATGTGATTCAACTCCATTTAGGTCTGGGAAACAAATGCTAGCTCGCCTTACATGAAACACACTCTGCTTTTGAGAAAAGAGCACTCTTCTACTCTACTGTGTTTCCTATGGGGTCCGAACAGTGAGCTTGCTCAGAACAAAAGAACTGTGCTTCCTACACACAAGGGCCATATCTAGTTCAACTCTGCTTAGGAAACTGACAAGAAGAGTAGCTCCTTTTCAGTCCAATACACTGTACTTGCGGGGAAGAGACGCGAGTGCTATTTGCACTGTGTATGGCAATTAGAGCACAATAGTGACTCTTCTTACCAGAAAACAACTCTTGCTCGTAGGACAAAAAACTGCATGTGATTCAACTCCATTTAGGACTGGGAAACAAATGCTAGCTCGACGTCCAAGAAACACACTCTGCTTTTGAGAAAAGAGCACTCTTCTACTCTACTGTGTTTCCTATGTGTTCAGAAATGTGAGCTTGCTCAGAACAAAAAAACTGTGCTTCCTACACACACGGCCATGTCTAGTTCAAGTCTGCTTAGGAACCTGACAAGAACAGTAGATCCTCTTCAGTCCAATACAGTGTACTTGCTGGGAACTGACGTTAATGCTATTTGTCCTGTGTATGGCAATGGCAGTGCAATAGTGACTCTTCTTACCAGAAAACAACTCTTGCTCGTGGACCAGAAACTGCATGTGATTCAACTCCATTTAGGACTGGGAAACAAACACTAGCTCGCTTTACAAGAAACACACTCTGCTTTTGAGAAAAGAGCACTCTTCTACTCTACTGTGTTTCCTATAGGGCCAGAACAGTGAGCTTGCTCAGAAAAAAAGAACTGTGCTTCCTACACACAGGGGCCCTATGTAGTTCAACTCTGCTTAGGAAACTGACAAGAACAGTAGCTCCTCTTCTTTCCAATACACTGTACTTGCTGGGAACAGATGGGAGGGCTATTTGCACTGTGTATGGCAATGTCAGCGCAATAGTGACTTTCCTTACCAGAAAACAACTCTTGCTCGTAGGAACACAAACTGCATGTGATTCCACTCCATTTAGGAATGGGAAACAAACGCTAGCTCGCCTTAAAAGAAACACACTCTGCTTTTGAGAAAAAAGCACTCTTCTACTCTACTGTGTTTCCTATGGGGTCCAAACAGTGAGCTTGCTCAGAACAAAAAAACTGTGCTTCCTACACACACGGCCATATCTAGTTCAAGTCTGCTTAGGAACCTGACAAGAACAATAGATCCTCTTCAGCCCAATACACTGTACTTGCTGCGAACAGACGCCAGTGCTATTTGTCCTGTGTATGGCAATGGCAGCGCAATAGTGACTCTTTTTTACCAGAAAACAACTCTTGCTCGTAGTACCAGAAACTGCATGGGATTCATCTCCATTTAGGACTGGGAAACAAACGCTAGCTCGCCTTACAAGTAACACACTCTGCTTTAGAGAAAAGAGCACTCTTCTGCTCTACTGTTTTTTCTATGGGGTCCAAACAGTGAGCTTGCAAAGAACAAAAGAACTGTGCTTCCTAAAAACACGGATCATATCTAGTTCAACTCTGCTTAGGAAACTGACAAGAACAGTAGCACCTATCCAGTCCAATACACTGTACTTGCTGGGAACAGACACGAGTGCTATTTGCACTGTGTATGGCAATGGGAGCGCAATGTGACTTTCCTTACCAGAAAAGAACTCTTGTTCGTAGGACCTGAAACTGCATGTGATTCAACTCCATTTAGGACTAGGAAACCAACGCTAGCTCGCCTTACAAGAAACACACTCTGCTTTTGAGAAAAGAGCACTCTTCTACTCTACTGTGTTTCCTATAGGGCCAGAACAGTGAGCTTGCTCAGAACATAAGAACTGTGCTTCCTACACACACGGGCCATATCTACTTCAACTCTGCTTAGGAAACTGACAAGAAAAGTAGCTCCTCTTCAGTCCGATACACTGTACTCGCTGGGAACAGACGCGAGTGCTATTTGCACTGTGTATGGCAATGGGAGCGTAATAGTGACTTTCCTTACCAGAAAACAACTCTTGCTCATAGGACTAGAAACTGCATGTGATTCAACTCCATTTAGGACTGGGAAACAAACGCTAGCTCGCCTTACAAGAAACACACTCTGCTTTTGAGAAAAGCGCACTCTTCTACTCTACTGTGATTCCTAAAGGGTCCGAACAGTGAGCTTGCTCAGAACAAAAGAACTGTGCTTCCTACACACACGGCCATATCTAGTTCAATTCTGCTTAGGAACCTGAAAGAACAGTAGATCCTCTTCAGTCCAATACACTGTACTTGCTGGGAACAGACGCCAGTGCTCTCTGTCCTGTATATGGCAATTGGAGCACAATAGTGACTCTTCTTACCATAAAATAACTCTTGCTCGTAGGACCAGAAACTGCATGAGATTCAACTCCATTTAGGACTGGGAAACAAACGCTAGCTCGCCTTACAAGAAACACACTCTGCTTTAGAGAAAAGAGCACTCTTCTACTCTACTGTGTTTCCTATAGGGCCAGAACAGTGAGCTTGCTCAGAAAAAAAAAACTGTGCTTCCTACACACACGGCCCATATCTAGGTCAACTCTGCTTAGGAAACTGACAAGAACAGTAGCTCCTGTTCAGTCCGATACACTGTACTTGCTGGGAACAGACGCCAGTGCTATTTGCACTGTGGATGGCAATGGGAGCGCAAGAGTGACTTTCCTTACCAGAAAACAACTCTTGCTCGTAGGACCAGAAACTGCATATGATTCAACTCTATTTAGGACTGAGAAACAAATGCTAGCTTGCCTTCCATGAAACACACTCTGCTTTTGAGAAAAGAGCACTCTTCTACTCTACTGTGTTTCCTATGTGTTCTGAAAAGTGAGCTTGCTCAGAACAAAAAAAATGTGCTTCCTACACACACGGCCATATCTAGTTCAAGTCTGCTTAGGAACCTGACAAGAACAGTAGATCCTCTTCAGTCCAATACATTGTACTTGCTGGGAAAAGACGAGAGTGCTATTTGCCTTGTGTAGGGCAATGGGAGCACAATAGTGACTTTCCTTACCATAAAACAACTCTTGCTCATAGGACCAGAAACTGCATGTGATTCAACTCCATTTAGGTCTGGGAAACAAATGCTAGCTCGCCTTACATGAAACACACTGTTTTTGAGAAAAGAGCACTCTTCTACTCTACTGTGTTTCCTATGGGGTCCGAACAGTGAGCTTGCTCAGAACAAAAGAACTGTGCTTCCTACACACAAGGGCCATATCTAGTTCAACTCTGCTTAGGAAACTGACAAGAACAGTAGCTCCTTTTCAGTCCAGTACACTGTACTTGCGGGGAAGAGACGCGAGTGCTATTTGCACTGTGTATGGCAATTAGAGCACAATAGTGACTCGTCTTACCAGAAAACAACTCTTGCTCGTAGGACAAAAAACTGCATGTGACTCAACTCCATATAGGACTGGGAAACAAACGCTAGCTCGCCTTAAAAGAAACACACTCTGCTTTTGAGGAAAGAGCACTCTTCTACTCCTCTGTGTTTCCTATAGGGCCAGAACATTGAGCTTGCTCAGAACAAAAGAGCTGTGCTTCCTACACATGGGCCATAACTAGTTCCACTCTGCTTAGGAAACTGACAAGAACAGTAGCTCCTCTTCAGTCCGATACAATGTACTTGCTGGGAACAGACGCGAGTGCTATTTGCACTGTGTATGGAAATGGGAGCGCAATAGTGACTTTCCTTACCAGAAAACAACTCTTGCTCTTAGGACCAGAAACTGCATGTGATTCAACTCCATTTAGGACTGGAAAACAAATGCTAGCTCGCCTTACATGAAACACACTCTGCTTTTGAGGAAAGAGCACTCTTCTACTCTACTGTGCTTCCTTTGGGGTCTGAAAAGTGAGCTTGCTCAGAACAAAAGAACTGTGCTTCCTACACACACGGGCCATATCTAGTTCAATTCTGCTTAGGAAACTGACAAGAACAGTAGATCCTCTTCAGTCCAATACACTGTACTTGCAGGGAACAGACGCGAGTGCTATTTGCACTGTGTATGGCAATTGGAGCCCAATAGTGACTTGTCTTACCAGAAAACAACTCTTGCTCGTAGGACAAAAAACTGCATGTGACTCAACTCCATTTAGAACTGGGAAACAAATGCTAGCTCGACGTCCAAGAAACACACTCTGCTTTTGAGAAAAGAGCACTCTTCTACTCTACTGTGTTTCCTATGTGTTCTGAAAAGTGAGCTTGCTCAGAACAAAAAAACTGTGCTTCCTACACACACGGCCATATCTAGTTCAACTCTGCTTAGGAACCTGACAAGAACAGTAGATCCTCTTCAGTCCAATACAGTGTACTTGCTGGGAACAGACGCCAATGCTATTTGTCCTGTGTATGGCAATGGCAGCGCAATAGTGACTCTTCTTACCAGAAAACAACTCTTGCTCATGGACCAGCAACTGCATGTGATTCAACTTTATTTAGGACTGGGAAAAAAACTCTAGTTCGCTTTACAAGAAACACACTATGCTTTTGAGAAAAGAGCACTCTTCTACTCTACTGTGTTTCCTATAGGGCCAGAACAGTGAGCTTGCTCAGAAAAAAAGAACTGTGCTTTCTACACACACGGGCCATATGTAGTTCAACTCTGCTTAGGAAACTGAGAAGAACAGTAGCTCCTCTTCTTTCCAATACACTGTACTTGCTGCGAACAGACGCCAGTGCTATTTGTCCTGTTTATGGCAATGGCAGCGCAATAGTGACTCTTTTTACCAGAAAACAACTCTTGCTCGTAGTACCAGAAACTGCATGGGATTCAACTCCATTTAGGACTGCGAAACAAACGCTAGCTTGCCTTACAAGTAACACACTCTGCTTTAGAGAAAAGAGCACTCTTCTGTTCTACTGTGTTTCCTATGGGGTCCGAACAGTGAGCTTGCTCAGAACAAAAGAACTATGCTTCCTACACACACGTGCCATATCTAGTTCAACTCTGCTTAGGAAACTGACAAGAACAGTAGCTCCTCTTCAGTCCAATACACTTTACTTGCGGGGAACAGACGCGAGTGCTATTTGCACTGTGTATGGCAATTGGAGCACAATAGTGACTCGTCTTAACAGAAAACAACTCTTGCTCGTAGGACCAAAAACTGCATGTGACTCAACTCCATTTAGGACTGGGAAACAAACGCTAGCTCGACTTCCAAGAAACACACTCTGCTTTTGAGAAAAGAGCACTCTTCTACTCTACTGTGCTTCCTATAGTGCCAGAACAGTGAGCTTGCTCAGAAAAAAAGAACTGTGCATCCTACACACACGGGCCATACCTAGTTCAACTCTTCTTAGGAAACTGAGAAGAACAGTAGCTCCTCTTCAGTCCAATACACTGTACTTGCTGGGAACAGACGGGAGGGCTATTTGCACTGTGTATGACAATGGGAGTGCAATAGTGACTTTCTTTACCAGAAAACAACTCTTGCTCGTAGGACCAGAAACTGCATGTGATTCCACTCCATTTAGGACTGGGAAACAAACGGTAGCTCGCCTTACAAGAAACACACTCTGCTTTAGAGAAAAGAGCACTCTTCTACTCTACTGTGTTTCCTATGGGGTCCAAACAGTGAGCTTGCTCAGAACAAAAGAACTGTGCTTCCTACACATGGGCCATATCTAGTTCAACTCTGCATAGGAAACTGACAAGAACAGTAGCTCTTCTTCAGTCCGATACACTGTACTTTCTGGGAACAGACGCGAGTGTTATTTGCACTGTGTATGGCAATGGGAGCACAACAGTGACTTTCCTTACCAGAAAACAACTCTTGCTCGTAGTACCAGAAACTGCATGTGATTCAACTCCATTTAGGACTGGGAAACAAATGCTAGCTCGCCTTACATGAAACACACTCTGCTTTTGAGAAAAGAGCACTCTTCTACTCTACTGTGTTTCCTATGGGGTCCGAACAGTGAGCTTGCTCAGAACAAAAGAACTATGCTTCCTACACACACGAGCCATATCTAGTTCAACTCTGCTTAGGAAACTGACAAGAACAGTAGCTCCTCTTCAGTCCAATACACTTTACTTGCGGGGAACAGACGCGAGTGCTATTTGCACTGTGTATGGCAATTGGAGCACAATAGTGACTCGTCTTACCAGAAAACAACTCTTGCTCGTAGGACCAAAAACTGCATGTGACTCAACTCCATTTAGGACTGGGAAACAAACACTAGCTCGACTTCCAAGAAACACACTCTGCTTTAGAGAAAAGAGCACTCTTCTACTCTACTGTGCTTCCTATAGTGCCAGAACAGTGAGCTTGCTCAGAACAAAAGAACTGTGCTTCCTACACACACGGACCATATCTAGTTCAACTCTGCTTAGTAAACTGACAAGACCAGTAGCTCCTATTCAGTCCAATACACTGTACTTGCTGGGAAAAGACGCGAGTGCTATTTGCCTTGTGTAGGGCAATGGGAGCACAATAGTGACTTTCCTTACCATAAAACAACTCTTTCTCGTAGGACAAGAAACTCCATGTGATTCAACTCCATTTAGGTCTGGGAAACAAATGCTAGCTCGCCTTACATGAAACACACTCTGCTTTTGAGAAAAGAGCACTCTTCTACTCTACTGTGTTTCCTATGGGGTCCGAACAGTGAGCTTGCTCAGAACAAAAGAACTGTGCTTCCTACACACAAGGGCCATATCTAGTTCAACTCTGCTTAGGAAACTGACAAGAACAGTAGCTCCTCTTCAGTCCAATACACTGTACTTGCGGGGAAGATACGCGAGTGCTATTTGCACTGTGTATGGCAATTGGAGCACAATAGTGACTCGTCTTACCAGAAAACAAATCTTGCTCGTAGGACAAAAAACTGCATGTGACTCAACTCCATTAAGGACTGGGAAACAAACGCTAGCTCGCCTTACAAGAAACACACTCTGCTTTTGAGAAAAGAGCACTCTTCTACTCTACTGTGTTTCCTATGGAGTCCGAACACTGAACTTGCTCAGAACAAAAGAACTGTGCTTCCTACACACACGGCCATATCTAGTTCAATTCTGCTTAGGAACCTGACAAGAACAGTAGATCCTCTTCAGTCCAATACACTGTACTTGCTGGGAACAGACACCAGTGCTATTTGTCCTGTGTATGGCAATGGCAGCGCAATAGTGACTCTTCTTACCAGAAAACAACTCTTGCTCGTGGACCAGCAACTGCATGTGATTCAACTTTATTTAGGACTGGGAAAAAAACTCTAGCTCGCTTTACAAGAAACACACTATGCTTTTTTTTTTTTTTTTTTTTTTTTTTTTGGTTTTTCGAGACAAGGTTTCTCTGTATAGCTTTGCGCCTTTCCTGGGACTCACTTGGTAGCCCAGGCTGGCCTCGAACTCACAGAGATCCGCCTGGCTCTGCCTCCCGAGTGCTGGGAATAAAGGCGTGCGCCACCACCGCCCGGCCCAAATTTTTTTTTTTTTTTTTTTTTTTTGGTTATACACTATGCTTTTGAGAAAAGAGCACTCTTCTACTCTACTGTGTTTCCTATAGGGCCAGAACAGTGAGCTTGCTCAGAAAAAAAGAACTGTGCTTTCTACACACACGGGCCATATGTAGTTCAACTCTGCTTAGGAAACTGAGAACAGTAGCTCCTCTTCTTTCCAATACACTGTACTTGCTGCGAACAGACGCCAGTGCTATTTGTCCTGTTTATGGCAATGGCAGCGCAATAGTGACTCTTTTTACCAGAAAACAACTCTTGCTCGTAGTACCGGAAACTGCATGGGATTCAACTCCATTTAGGACTGCGAAACAAACGCTAGCTTGCCTTACAAGTAACACACTCTGCTTTAGAGAAAAGAGCAATCTTCTGCTCTACTGTGTTTCCTATGGGGTCCGAACAGTGAGCTTGCTCAGAACAAAAGAACTATGCTTCCTACACACACGTGCCATATCTAGTTCAACTCTGCTTAGGAAACTGACAAGAACAGTAGCTCCTCTTCAGTCCAATACACTTTACTTGCGGGGAACAGACGCGAGTGCTATTTGCACTGTGTATGGCAATTGGAGCACAATAGTGACTCGTCTTACCAGAAAACAACTCTTGCTCGTAGGACCAAAAACTGCATGTGACTCAACTCCATTTAGGACTGGGAAACAAACGCTAGCTCGACTTCCAAGAAACACACTCTGCTTTTGAGAAAAGAGCACTCTTCTACTCTACTGTGCTTCCTATAGTGCCAGAACAGTGAGCTTGCTCAGAAAAAAAGAACTGTGCATCCTACACACACGGGCCATACCTAGTTCAACTCTTCTTAGGAAACTGAGAAGAACAGTAGCTCCTCTTCAGTCCAATACACTGTACTTGCTGGGAACAGACAGGAGGGCTATTTGCACTGTGTATGGCAATGGGAGTGCAATAGTGACTTTCTTTACCAGAAAACAACTCTTGCTCGTAGGACCAGAAACTGCATGTGATTCCACTCCATTTAGGACTGGGAAACAAACGGTAGCTCTCCTTACAAGAAACACACTCTGCTTTAGAGAAAAGAGCACTCTTCTACTCTACTGTGTTTCCTATGGGGTCCAAACAGTGAGCTTGCTCAGAACAAAAGAACTGTGCTTCCTACACATGGGCCATATCTAGTTCAACTCTGCATAGGAAACTGACAAGAACAGTAGCTCTTCTTCAGTCCGATACACTGTACTTTCTGGGAACAGACGCGAGTGCTATTTGCACTGTGTATGGCAATGGGAGCACAATAGTGACTTTCCTTACCAGAAAACAACTCTTGCTCGTAGTACCAGAAACTGCATGTGATTCAACTCCATTTAGGACTGTGCTCGCCTTACAAGAAACACACTCTGCTTTAGAGAAAAGAGCACTCTTCTACTCTACTGTGTTTCCTATGGGGTCCGAACAGTGAGCTTGCTCAGAACAAAAGAACTATGCTTCCTACACACACGAGCCATATCTAGTTCAACTCTGCTTAGGAAACTGACAAGAACAGTAGCTCCTCTTCAGTCCAATACACTTTACTTGCGGGGAACAGACGCGAGTGCTATTTGCACTGTGTATGGCAATTGGAGCACAATAGTGACTCGTCTTACCAGAAAACAACTCTTGCTCGTATGACCAAAAACTGCATGTGACTCAACTCCATTTAGGACTGGGAAACAAACACTAGCTCGACTTCCAAGAAACACACTCTGCTTTTGAGAAAAGAGCACTCTTCTACTCTACTGTGCTTCCTATAGTGCCAGAACAGTGAGCTTGCTCAGAACAAAAGAACTGTGCTTCCTACACACACGGACCATTTCTAGTTCAACTCTGCTTAGTAAACTGACAAGAACAGTAGCTCCTATTCAGTCCAATACACTGTACTTGCTGGGAAAAGACGCGAGTGCTATTTGCCTTGTGTAGGGCAATGGGAGCACAATAGTGACTTTCCTTACCATAAAACAACTCTTTCTCGTAGGACAAGAAACTCCATGTGATTCAACTCCATTTAGGTCTGGGAAACAAATGCTAGCTCGCCTTACATGAAACACACTCTGCTTTTGAGAAAAGAGCACTCTTCTACTCTACTGTGTTTCCTATGGGGTCCGAACAGTGAGCTTGCTCAGAACAAAAGAACTGTGCTTGCTACACACAAGGGCCATATCTAGTTCAACTCTGCTTAGGAAACTGACAAGAACAGTAGCTCCTCTTCAGTCCAATACTCTGTACTTGCGGGGAAGATACGCGAGTGCTATTTGCACTGTGTATGGCAATTGGAGCACAATAGTGACTCGTCTTACCAGAAAACAAATCTTGCTCGTAGGACAAAAAACTGCATGTGACTCAACTCCATTAAGGACTGGGAAACAAACGCTAGCTCGCCTTACAAGAAACACACTCTGCTTTTGAGAAAAGAGCACTCTTCTACTCTACTGTGTTTCCAATGGAGTCCGAACACTGAACTTGCTCAGAACAAAAGAACTGTGCTTCCTACACACACGGCCATATCTAGTTCAATTCTGCTTAGGAACCTGACAAGAACAGTAGATCCTCTTCAGTCCAATACACTGTACTTGCTAAGAACAGACACCAGTGCTATTTGTCCTGTGTATGGCAATGGCAGCGCAAAAGTGACTCTTCTTACCATAAAACAACTCTTGCTCATAGGACTAGAAACTGCATGTGATTCAACTCCATTTAGGACTGGGAAACAAACGCTAGCTCGCCTTACAAGAAACACACTCTGCTTTAGAGAAAAGAGCACTCTTCTACTCTACTGTGTTTCCTATAGGGCCAGACAGTGAGCTTGCTCAGAACAAAAGAACTGTGCTTCCTACACACATGGCCATATTTAGTTCAACTCTGCTTAGGAAACTGAGAAGAACAGTAGCTCCTCTTCAGTCCAATACACTGTACTTGCTGGGAACAGGTGGGAGGGCTATTTGCACTGTGTATGGCAATGGGAGCGCAATGTGACTTTCCTTACCAGAAAACAACTCTTGCTCATAGGACCAGAAACTGCATGTGATTCAACTCCATTTACGACTGGGAAACAAACGCTAGTTCGCCTTACAAGAAACACACTCTGCTTTTGATAAAAGAGCACTCTTCTACTCTACTGTGTTTCCTATGGGGTCCGAACAGTGAGCTTGCTCAGAAAAAATCTGTGCTTCCTACACACACGGCCATATCTAGTTCAAGTCTGCTTAGGAACCTGACAAGAACAGTAGATCCTCTTCAGCCCAATACACTGTACTTGCTGCGAACAGATGCCAGTGCTATTTGTCCTGTGTATGGCAATGGCAGTACAATAGTGACTCTTCTTACCATAAAACAACTCTTGCTCGTAGTACCAGAAACTGCATGGGATTCAACTCCATTTAGGACTGCGAAACAAACGCTAGCACGCCTTACAAGAAATACACTCTGCTTTAGAGAAAAGAGCACTCTTCTACTCTACTGTGTTTCCTATGGGCTCCAAACAGTGAGCTTGCAAAGAACAAAAGAACTGTGCTTCCTACAAACACGGATCATATCTAGTTCAACTCTGCTTAGGAAACTGACAAGAACAGTAGCACCTATCCAGTCCAATACACTGTACTTGCTGGGAACAGACGCGAGTGCTATTTGCACTGTGTATGCAATGGGAGCACAATAGTGACTTTCCTTACCAGAAAACAACTCTTGCTCGTAGGACCAGAAACTGCATGTGATTCAACTCAATTTAGGACTTGGAAACAAATGCTAGCTCGCCTTACAAGAAACACACTCTGCTTTTGAGAAAAGAGCACTCTTCTACTCTACTGTGTTTCCTATATGGTCCGAACAGTGAGTTTGCTCAGAAAAAAAAAACTGTGCTTCCTACACACACGGCCATATCTAGTTCAACTCTGCTTAGGAAACTGACAAGAACAGTAGCTCCTCCCTCAGTCCCATACACTGTACTTGCTGGGAACAGACGCGAGTGCTATTTGCACTGTGTATGGCAATGGGAGCACAATAGTGACATTCTTTACCAGAAAACAACTCTTGCTCGTAGGACCAAAAACTGCATGTGACTCAACTCCATTTAGGACTGGGAAACAAACGCTAGCTCGACTTCCAAGAAACACACTCTGCATTAGAGAAAAGAGCACTCTTCTACTCTACCGTGCTTCCTAGAGTGCCAGAACAGTGAGCTTGCTCAGAAAAAAAGAACTGTGCATCCTACACACACGGGCCATACCTAGTTCAACTCTTCTTATTAACTGAGAAGAACAGTAGCTCCTCTTCAGTCCAATACACTGTACTTGCTGGGAATAGACGGGAGGGCTATTTGCACTGTGCATGGCAATGGGAGCGCAATAGTGACTTTCTTTACCAGAAAACAACTCTTGCTCGTAGGACCAGAAACTGCATGTGATTCCACTCCATTTAGGACTGGGAAACAAACGCTAGCTCGCCTTACAAGAAACACACTCTGCTTTAGAGAAAAGAGCACTCTTCTACTCTACTGTGTTTACTATGGGGTCCAAACAGTGAGCTTGCTCAGAACAAAAGAACTGTGCTTCCTACACACACGGACCATATCTAGTTCAACTCTGCTTAGTAAACTGACAAGAACAGTAGCTCCTCTTCAGTCCAATACACTGTACTTGAAGGGAACAGTGCCAGTGCTATTTGTCCTGTGTATGGCAATGGCAGCGCAAAAGTGACTCTTCTTACCATAAAACAACTCTTGCTCGTAGGACTAGAAACTGCATGTGATTCAACTCCATTTAGGACTGGAAAACAAACGCTAGCTCGCCTTACAAGAAACACACTCTGCTTTAGAGAAAAGAGCACTCTTCTACTCTACTGTGTTTCCTATAGGGCCAGAACAGTGAGCTTGCTCAGAACAAAAGAACTGTGCTTCCTACACACACGGCCATATTTAGTTCAATTCTGCTTAGGAAACTGAGAAGAACAGTAGCTCCTCTTGAGTCCAATACACTGTACTTGCTGGGAACAGGTGGGAGGGCTATTTGCACTGTGTATGGCAATGGAGGCGCAATAGTGACTTTCCTTACCAGAAAACAACTCTTGCTCGTAGGAACAAAAACTGAATGTGATTCCACTCCATTTAGGAATGGGAAACAAACGCTAGCTCGCCTTAAAAGAAACACACTCTGCTTTTGAGAAAAAAGCACTCTTCTACATTACTGTGTTTCCTATGGGGTCCGAACAGTGAGCTTGCTCAGAACAAAAAAACTGTGCTTCCTACACACACGGCCATATCTAGTTCAAGTCTGCTTAGGAACCTGACAAGAACAATAGATCCTCTTCAGCCCAATACACTGTACTTGCTGCGAACAGACGCCAGTGCTATTTGTCCTGTGTATGGCAATGGCAGCGCAATAGTGACTCTTTTTACCAGAAAACAACTCTTGCTCGTAGTACCAGAAACTGCATGGGATTCGACTCCATTTTGGACTGCGAAACAAACGCTAGCTCGCCTTACAAGTAACACACTCTGCTTTAGAGAAAAGAGCACTCTTCTGCTCTACTGTGTTTCCTATGGGGTCCAAACAGTGAGCTTGCTCAGAACAAAAGAACTGTGCCTCCTACACACAAGGGCCATATCTAGTTCAACTCTGCTTAGGAAACTGACAAGAACAGTAGCACCTATCCAGTCCAATACACTGTACTTGCTGGGAACAGACGCCAGTGCTATTTGCACTGTGTATGGCAATGGGAGCGCAATGTGACTTTCCTTTCCAGAAAACAACTCTTGCTCATAGGACCAGAAACTGCATGTGATTCAACTCCATTTAGGACTGGGAAACAAACGCTAGCTCGCCTTACAAGAAACACACTCTGCTTTTGATAAAAGAGCACTCTTCTACTCTACTGTGTTTCCTAAAGGGTCCGAACAGTGAGCTTGCTCAGAACAAAAGAACTGTGCTTCCTACACACACGGCCATATCTAGTTCAAGTCTGCTTAGGAACCTGACATGAACAGTAGATCCTCTTCAGTCCAATACACTGTACTTGCTGGGAACAGACGCCAGTGCTATTTGTCCTGTGTATGGCAATGGCAGCACAATAGTGACTCTTCTTACCAGAAAACAACTCTTGCTCGTGGACCAGAAACTGCATGTGATTCAACTCCATTTAGGACTGGGAAACAAACTCTACCTCGCTTTACAAGAAACACACTCTGCTTTTGAGAAAAGAGCACTCTTCTACTCTACTGTGTTTCCCATAGGGCCAGAACAGTGAGCTTGCTCAGAAAAAAAGAACTGTGCTTCCTACACACACGGGCCATATCTAGTTCAACTCTGCTTAGAAATCTGAGAAGAACAATAGCGCCTCTTCAGTCCCATACACTGCACTTGCTGGGAACAGACGCCAGTGCTATTTGAACTGTGTATGCAATGGGAGCGCAATAGTGACTTTCCTTACCAGAAAACAACTATTGCTCGTAGAACCAGAAACTGCATGTGATTCAACTCAAATTAGGACTTGGAAACAAATGCTAGCTGGCCTTACAAGAAACACACTCTGCTTTTGACAAAAGAGCACTCTTCTACTCTACTGTGTTTCCTATAGGGTCCAAACAGTGAGCTTGCTCAGAAAAAAAAACTATGCTTCCTACACACACGGGCCATATCTAGTTCAACTCTGCTTAGGAAACTGACAAGAACAGTAGATCCTCCCTCAGTCCCATACACTGTACTTGCTGGGAACAGACGCCAGTGCTATTTGCACTGTGGATGGCAATGGGAGTGCAAGAGTGACTTTCCTTACCAGAAAACAACTCTTGCTCGTAGGACCAGAAACTGCATGTGATTCAACTCCATTTAGGACTGGGAAACAAACGCTAGCTCGCCTTACAAGAAACACACTCTGCTTTAGAGAAAAGAGCACTCTTCTACTCTACTGTGTTTCCTATAGGGCCAGAACAGTGAGTTTGCTCAGAACAAAAGAGCTGTGCTTCCTACACATGGGCCATAACTAGTTCCACTCTGCTTAGGAAACTGACAGGAACAGTAGCTCCTCTTCAGTCCGATACAATGTACTTGCTGGGAACAGACGCGAGTGCTATTTGCACTGTGTATGGCAATGGGAGCGCAATAGTGACTTTCCTTACCAGAAAACAACTCTTGCTCTTAGGACCAGAAACTGCATGTGATTCAACTCCATTTAGGACTGGAAAACAAATGCTAGCTCGCCTTAAATGAAACACACTCTGCTTTTGAGGAAAGAGCACTCTTCTACTCTTCTGTGCTTCCTTTGGGGTCTGAAAAGTGAGCTTGCTCAGAACAAAAGAACTGTGCTTCCTACACACACGGGCCATATCTAGTTCAACTCTGCTTAGGAAACTGACAAGAACAGTAGCTCCTCTTCAGTCCAATACACTGTACTTGCGGGGAAGATTCGCGAGTGCTATTTGCACTGTGTATGGCAATTGGAGCACAATAGTGACTCGTCTTACCAGAAAACAAATCTTGCTCGTAGGACAAAAAACTGCATGTGACTCAACTCCATTAAGGACTGGGAAACAAACGCTAGCTCGCCTTACAAGAAACACACTCTGCTTTTACGAAAAGAGCACTCTTCTACTCTACTGTGTTTCCTATGGAGTCCGAACACTGAACTTGCTCAGAACAAAAGAACTGTGCTTCCTACACACACGGCCATATCTAGTTCAATTCTGCTTAGGAACCTGACAAGAACAGTAGATCCTCTTCAGTCCAATACACTGTACTTGCTGGGAACAGACACCAGTGCTATTTGTCCTGTGTATGGCAATGGCAGCGCAATAGTGACTCTTCTTACCAGAAAACAACTCTTGCTCGTGGACCAGCAACTGCATGTGATTCAACTTTATTTAGTACTGGGAAAAAAACTCTAGCTCGCTTTACAAGAAACACACTATGCTTTTGAGAAAAGAGCACTCTTCTACTCTACTGTGTTTCCTATAGGGCCAGAACAGTGAGCTTGCTCAGAAAAAAAGAACTGTGCTTTCTACACACACGGGCCATATGTAGTTCAACTCTGCTTAGGAAACTGAGAAGAACAGTAGCTCCTCTTCTTTCCAATACACTGTACTTGCTGCGAACAGACGCCAGTGCTATTTGTCCTGTTTATGGCAATGGCAGCGCAATAGTGACTCTTTTTACCAGAAAACAACTCTTGCTCGTAGTACCAGAAACTGCATGGGATTCAACTCCATTTAGGACTGCGAAACAAACGCTAGCTTGCCTTACAAGTAACACACTCTGCTTTAGAGAAAAGAGCACTCTTCTGCTCTACTGTGTTTCCTATGGGGTCCGAACAGTGAGCTTGCTCAGAACAAAAGAACTATGCTTCCTACACACACGTGCCATATCTAGTTCAACTCTGCTTAGGAAACTGACAAGAACAGTAGCTCCTCTTCAGTCCAATACACTTTACTTGCGGGGAACAGACGCGAGTGCTATTTGCACTGTGTATGGCAATTGGAGCACAATAGTGACTCGTCTTACCAGAAAACAACTCTTGCTCGTAGGACCAAAAACTGCATGTGACTCAACTCCATTTAGGACTGGGAAACAAACGCTAGCTCGACTTCCAAGAAACACACTCTGCTTTTGAGAAAAGAGCACTCTTCTACTCTACTGTGCTTCCTATAGTGCCAGAACAGTGAGCTTGCTCAGAAAAAAAGAACTGTGCATCCTACACACACGGGCCATACCTAGTTCAACTCTTCTTAGGAAACTGAGAAGAACAGTAGCTCCTCTTCAGTCCAATACACTGTACTTGCTGGGAACAGACGGGAGGGCTATTTGCACTGTGTATGGCAATGGGAGTGCAATAGTGACTTTCTTTACCAGAAAACAACTCTTGCTCGTAGGACCAGAAACTGCATGTTATTCCACTCCATTTAGGACTGGGAAACAAACGGTAGCTCGCCTTACAAGAAACACACTCTGCTTTAGAGAAAAGAGCACTCTTCTACTCTACTGTGTTTCCTATGGGGTCCAAACAGTGAGCTTGCTCAGAACAAAAGAACTGAGCTTCCTACACACACGGACCATATCTAGTTCAACTCTGCTTAGTAAACTGACAAGAACAGTAGCTCCTATTCAGTCCGATACACTGTACTTTCTGGGAACAGACGCGAGTGCTATTTGCACTGTGTATGGCAATGGGAGCACAATAGTGACTTTCCTTACCAGAAAACAACTCTTGCTCGTAGTACCAGAAACTGCATGTGATTCAACTCCATTTAGGACTGGGAAACAAATGCTAGCTCGCCTTACATGAAACACACTCTGCTTTTGAGAAAAGAGCACTCTTCTACTCTACTGTGCTTCCTATAGTGCCAGAACAGTGAGCTTGCTCAGAAAAAAAGAACTGTGCATCCTACACACACGGGCCATACCTAGTTCAACTCTTCTTAGGAAACTGAGAAGAACAGTAGCTCCTCTTCAGTCCAATACACTGTACTTGCTGGGAACAGACGGGAGGGCTATTTGCACTGTGTATGACAATGGGAGTGCAATAGTGACTTTCTTTACCAGAAAACTACTCTTGCTCGTAGGACCAGAAACTGCATGTGATTCCACTCCATTTAGGACTGGGAAACAAACGGTAGCTCGCCTTACAAGAAACACACTCTGCTTTAGAGAAAAGAGCACTCTTCTACTCTACTGTGTTTCCTATGGGGTCCAAACAGTGAACTTGCCTAGAACAAAAGAACTGTGCTTCCTACACATGGGCCATATCTAGTTCAACTCTGCATAGGAAACTGACAAGAACAGTAGCTCTTCTTCAGTCCGATACACTGTACTTTCTGGGAACAGACGCGAGTGCTATTTGCACTGTGTATGGCAATGGGAGCACAATAGTGACTTTCCTTACCAGAAAACATCTCTTGCTCGTAGTACCAGAAACTGCATGTGATTCAACTCCATTTAGGACTGGGAAACAAATGCTAGCTCGCCTTACATGAAACACACTCTGCTTTTGAGAAAAGAGCACTCTTCTACTCTACTGTGTTTCCTATGGGGTCCGAACAGTGAGCTTGCTCAGAACAAAAGAACTATGCTTCCTACACACACGCGCCATATCTAGTTCAACTCTGCTTAGGAAACTGACAAGAACAGTAGCTCCTCTTCAGTCCAATACACTTTACTTGCGGGGAACAGACGCGAGTGCTATTTGCACTGTGTATGGCAATTGGAGCACAATAGTGACTCGTCTTACCAGAAAACAACTCTTGCTCGTAGGACCAAAAACTGCATGTGACTCAACTCCATTTAGGACTGGGAAACAAACACTAGCTCGCCTTCCAAGAAACACACTCTGCTTTTGAGAAAAGAGCACTCTTCTACTCTACTGTGCTTCCTATAGTGCCAGAACAGTGAGCTTGCTCAGAACAAAAGAACTGTGCTTCCTACACACACGGACCATATCTAGTTCAACTCTGCTTAGTAAACTGACAAGAACAGTAGCTCCTATTCAGTCCAATACACTGTACTTGCTGGGAAAAGACGCGAGTGCTATTTGCCTTGTGTAGGGCAATGGGAGCACAATAGTGACATTCCTTACCAGAAAACAACTCTTGCTCGTAGGACCAGAAACTGCATGTGATTAATCTCCATTTAGGACTGGGAAACAAATGCTAGCTCGCCTTACATGAAACACACTTTGCTTTTGAGAAAAGAGCACTCTTCTACTCTACTGTGCTTCCTATGGGGTCCGAACAGTGAGCTTGCTCAGAACAAAAGAACTGTGCTTCCTACACACACGGGCCATATCTAGTTCAACTCTGCTTAGGAAACTGACAAGAACAGTAGCTCCTCTTCAGTCCAATACACTTTACTTGCGGGGAACAGAAGCGAGTGCTATTTGCACTGTGTATGGCAATTGGAGCACAATAGTCACTCGTCTTACCAGAAAACAACTCCTGCTCGTAGGAAAAAAACTGCATGTGACTCAACTCCATTTAAGACTGGGAAACAAACGCTAGCTCGCCTTAAAAGAAACACACTCTGCTTTAGAGAAAAGAGCACTCTTCTACTCTACTGTGTTTCCTATAGGGCCAGAACAGTGAGCTTGCTCAGAACATAAGAACTGTGCTTCCTACACACACGGGCCATATCGAGTTCAACTCTGCTTAGTAACCTGACAAGAACAGTAGCTCCTCTTCATTCCAATACACTGTACTTGCTGGGAACAGACGCATGTGCTATTTGCACTGTGTATGGCAATGGGAGCGCAATCGTGACTTTCCTTACCAGAAAACAACTCTTGCTCGTAGGACCAGAAACTGCATGTGATTCCACTCCATTTAGGACTGGAAACAAACGCAAGCTCGCCTTCCAAAAAACACACTCTGCTTTTGAGAAAAGAGCACTCTTCTACTCTACTGTGCTTCCTATGGGGTCCGAACAGTGAGCTTGCTCAGAACAAAAGAACTGTGCTTCCTACACACAAGGGCCATATCTAGTTCATCTCTGCTTAGGAAACTGACAAGAAGAGTAGCTCCTTTTCAGTCCAATACACTGTACTTGCGGGGAAGAGACGCGAGTGCTATTTGCACTGTGTATGGCAATTAGAGCACAATAGTGACTCGTCTTACCAGAAAACAACTCTTGCTCGTAGGAAAAAAAACTGCATGTGATTCAACTCCATTTAGGACTGGGAAACAAATGCTAGCTCGACGTCCAAGAAACACACTCTGCTTTTGAGAAAAGAGCACTCTTCTACTCTACTGTGTTTCCTATGTGTTCGGAAATGTGAGCTTGCTCAGAACAAAAAAACTGTGCTTCCTACACACACGGCCATGTCTAGTTCAAGTCTGCTTAGGAACCTGACAAGAACAGTAGATCCTCTTCAGGCCAATACAGTGTACTTGCTGGGAACTGACGTTAATGCTATTTGTCCTGTTTATGGCAATGGCAGTGCAATAGTGACTCTTCTTACCAGAAAACAACTCTTGCTCGTGGACCAGAAACTGCATTTGATTCAACTCCATTTAGGACTGGGAAACAAACACTAGCTCGCTTTACAAGAAACACACTCTGCTTTTGAGAAAAGAGCACTCTTCTACTCTACTGTGTTTCCTATAGGGCCAGAACAGTGAGCTTGCTCAGAAAAAAAGAACTGTGCTTCCTACACACAGGGGCCATATGTAGTTCAACTCTGCTTAGGAAACTGACAAGAACAGTAGCTCCTCTTCTTTCCAATACACTGTATTGCTGGGAACAGATGGGAGGGCTATTTGCACTGTGTATGGCAATGGCAGCGCAATAGTGACTTTCCTTACCAGAAAACAACTCTTGCTCGTAGGAACACAAACTGCATGTGATTCCACTCCATTTAGGAATGGGAAACAAACGCTAGCTCGCCTTAAAAGAAACACACTCTGCTTTTGAGAAAAAAGCATTCTTCTACTCTACTGTGTTTCCTATGGGGTCCGAACAGTGAGCTTGCTCAGAACAAAAAAACTGTGCTTCCTACACACACGGCCATATCTAGTTCAAGTCTGCTTAGGAACCTGACAAGAACAATAGATCCTCTTCAGCCCAATATACTGTACTTGCTGCGAACAGACACCAGTGCTATTTGTCCTGTGTATGGCAATGGCAGCGCAATAGTGACTCTTTTTACCAGAAAACAACTCTTGCTCGTAGTACCAGAAACTGCATGGGATTCAACTCCATTTAGGACTGCGAAACAAACGCTAGCTCGCCTTACAAGTAACACACTCTGCTTTAGAGAAAAGAGCACTCTTCTGCTCTACTGTTTTTTCTATGGGGTCCAAACAGTGAGCTTGCAAAGAACAAAAGAACTGTGCTTCCTAAAAACACGGACCATATCTAGTTCAACTCTGCTTATGAAACTGACAAGAACAGTAGCACCTAACAGTCCAATACAGTGTACTTGCTGGGAACAGACACGAGTGCTATTTGCACTGTGTATGGCAATGGGAGCGCAATGTGACTTTCCTTACCAGAAAAGTACTCTTGTTCGTAGGACCTGAAACTGCATGTGATTCAACTCCATTTAGGACTAGGAAACCAACGCTAGCTCGCCTTACAAGAAACATACTCTGCTTTTGAGAAAAGAGCACTCTTCTACTCTACTGTGTTTCCTATAGGGCCAGAACAGTGAGCTTGCTCAGAACATAAGAACTGTGCTTCCT
This sequence comes from Peromyscus eremicus, assembly GCF_949786415.1. NCBI lineage: Eukaryota > Metazoa > Chordata > Mammalia > Rodentia > Cricetidae > Peromyscus > Peromyscus eremicus. Next base: position 128,461 of record NW_026734465.1, read on the forward strand.
ACACACACGGGCCATATCTACTTCAACTCTGCTTAGGAAACTGACAAGAAAAGTAGCTCCTCTTCAGTCCGATACACTGTACTCGCTGGAAACAGACGCGAGTGCTATTTGCACTGTGTATGGCAATGGGAGCGTAATAGTGACTTTCCTTACCAGAAAACAACTCTTGCTCATAGGACTAGAAACTGCATGTGATTCAACTCCATTTAGGACTGGGAAACAAACGCTAGCTCGCCTTACAAGAAACACACTCTGCTTTTGAGAAAAGCGCACTCTTCTACTCTACTGTGTTTCCTAAAGGGTCCGAACAGTGAGCTTGCTCAGAAGAAAAGAACTGTGCTTCCTACACACACGGCCATATCTAGTTCAATTCTGCTTAGGAACCTGAAAGAACAGTAGATCCTCTTCAGTCCAATACACTGTACTTGCTGGGAACAGACGCCAGTGCTCTCTGTCCTGTATATGGCAATTGGAGCACAATAGTGACTCTTCTTACCATAAAATAACTCTTGCTTGTAGGACCAGAAACTGCATGAGATTCAACTCCATTTAGGACTGGGAAACAAACGATAGCTCGCCTTACAAGAAACACACTCTGCTTTAGAGAAAAGAGCACTCTTCTACTCTACTGTGTTTCCTATAGGGCCAGAACAGTGAGCTTGCTCAGAAAAAAAAACTGTGCTTCCTACACACACAGCCCATATCTAGTTCAACTCTGCTTAGGAAACTGACAAGAACAGTAGCTCCTGTTCAGTCCGATACACTGTACTTGCTGGGAACAGACGCCAGTGCTATTTGCACTGTGGATGGCAATGGGAGCGCAATAGTGACTTTCCTTACCAGAAAACAACTCTTGCTCGTAGGACCAGAAACTGCATATGATTCAACTCTATTTAGGACTGAGAAACAAATGCTAGCTTGCCTTCCATGAAACACACTCTGCTTTTGAGAAAAGAGCACTCTTCTACTCTACTGTGTTTCCTATGTGTTCTGAAAAGTGAGCTTGCTCAGAACAAAAAAAATGTGCTTCCTACACACACGGCCATATCTAGTTCAAGTCTGCTTAGGAACCTGACAAGAACAGTAGATCCTCTTCAGTCCAATACACTGTACTTGCTGCGAACAGACTCCAGTGCTATTTGTCCTGTGTGTGGCAATGGCAGCGCAATAGTGACTCTTCTTACCAGAAAACAACTCTTGCTCGTAGTACCAGAAACTGCATGTGATTCAACTCCATTTAGGCCTGGGAAACAAACGGTAGCTCGCCTTACAAGAAACACACTCTGCTTTTGAGAAAAGAGCACTCTTCTACTCTACTGTGTTTTCTATGGGGTCCAAACAGTGAGCTTGCTCAGAACAAAAGAACTGTGCTTCCTACACACACGGACCATATCTAGTTCAACTTTGCTTAGTAAACTGACAAGAACAGTAGCTCCTATTCAGTCCAATACACTGTACTTGCTGGGAAAAGACGCGAGTGCTATTTGCCTTGTGTAGGGCAATGGGAGCACAATAGTGAGTTTCCTTAACATAAAACAACTCTTGCTCATACGACCAGAAACTGCATATGATTCAACTCCATTTAGGTCTGGGAAACAAATGCTAGCTCGCCTTACATGAAACACACTGTTTTTGAGAAAAGAGCACTCTTCTACTCTACTGTGTTTCCTATGGGGTCCGAACAGTGAGCTTGCTCAGAACAAAAGAACTGTGCTTCCTACACACAAGGGCTATATCTAGTTCAACTCTGCTTAGGAAACTGACAAGAACAGTAGCTCCTTTTCAGTCCAGTACACTGTACTTGCGGGGAAGAGACGCGAGTGCTATGTGCACTGTGTATGGCAATTAGAGCACAATAGTGACTCGTCTTACCAGAAAACAACTCTTGCTCGTAGGACAAAAAACTGCATGTGACTCAACTCCATATAGGACTGGGAAACAAACGCTAGCTCGCCTTACAAATAACACACTCTGCTTTTGAGAAAAGAGCACTCTTCTACTCTACTGTGTTTCCTATGGAGTCCGAACACTGAACTTGCTCAGAACAAAAGAACTGTGCTTCCTACACATGGGCCATAACTAGTTCCACTCTGCTTAGGAAACTGACAAGAACAGTAGCTCCTCTTCAGTCCGATACAATGTACTTGCTGGGAACAGACGTGAGTGCTATTTCCACTGTGTATGGCAATGGGAGCGCAATAGTGACTTTCCTTACCAGAAAACAACTCTTGCTCGTAGGACCAGAAACTGCATGTGATTCAACTCCATTTAGGTCTGGAAAACAAATGCTAGCTCGCCTTACATGAAACACACTCTGCTTTTGAGAAAAGAGCACTCTTCTACTCTACTGTGCTTCCTTTGGGGTCTGAAAAGTGAGCTTGCTCAGAACAAAAGAACTGTGCTTCCTACACACACGGGCCATATCTAGTTCAATTCTGCTTAGGAAACTGACAAGAACAGTAGATCCTCTTCAGTCCAATACACTGTACTTGCGGGGAACAGACGCGAGTGCTATTTGCACTGTGTATGGCAATTGGAGCCCAATAGTGACTTGTCTTACCAGAAAACAACTCTTGCTCGTAGGACAAAAAACTGCATGTGACTCAACTCCATTTAGGACTGGGAAACAAATGCTAGCTCGACGTCCAAGAAACACACTCTGCTTTTGAGAAAAGAGCACTCTTCTACTCTACTGTGTTTCCTATGTGTTCTGAAAAGTGAGCTTGCTCAGAACAAAAAAACTGTGCTTCCTACACACACGGCCATATCTAGTTCAACTCTGCTTAGGAACCTGACAAGAACAGTAGCTCCTCTTCAGTCCAATACACTTTACTTGCTGCGAACAGACGCCAGTGCTATTTGTCCTGTTTATGGCAATGGCAGCGCAATAGTGACTCTTTTTTCCAGAAAACAACTCTTGCTCGTAGTACCAGAAACTGCATGGGATTCAACTCCATTTAGGACTGCGAAACAAACGCTAGCTTGCCTTACAATAACACACTCTGCTTTAGAGAAAAGAGCACTCTTCTGCTCTACTGTGTTTCCTATGGGGTCCAAACAGTGAGCTAGCAAAGAACAAAAGAACTGTGCTTCCTACAAACACGTACCATATCTAGTTCAACTCTGCTTAGGAAACTGACAAGAACAGTAGCACCTATCCAGTCCAATACACTGTACTTGCTGGGAACAGACACGAGTGCTATTTGCACTGTGTATGGCAATGGGAGCGCAATGTGACTTTCCTTACCAGAAAAGAACTCTTGTTCGTAGGACCTGAAACTGCATGTGATTCAACTCCATTTAGGACTAGGAAACAAACGCTAGCTTGCCTTACAAGAAACACACTCTGCTTTTGAGAAAAGAGCACTCTTCTACTCTACTGTGTTTCCTATAGGGCCAGAACAGTGAACTTGCTCAGAACATAAGAACTGTGCTTCCTACACACTCGGGCCATATCTACTTCAACTCTGCTTAGGAAACTGACAAGAACAGTAGCTCCTCTTCAGTCCAATACTCTGTACTTGCTCGGAAGAGACGCGAGTGCTATTTGCACTGTGAATGGCAATTGGAGCACAATAGTGACTCATCTTACCAGTAAACAACTCTTGCTCGTAGGACAAAAAACTGCATGTCACTCAACTCCATTTAGGACTGGGAAACAAACGCTAGCTCGCCTTCCAAAAACACACTCTGCTTTTGAGAAAAGAGCACTCTTCTACTCTACTGTGTTTCCTATGTGTTCCGAACAGTGAGCTTGCTCAGAACAAAAAAACTGTGCTTCCTACACACGGCCGTATCTAGTTCAAGTCTGCTTAGGAAACTGACAAGAACAGTAGCTCCTATTCAGTGCGATACACTGTACTTGCTGGGAACAGACGCGAGTGCTATTTGCACTGTATATGACATATGGAGCGCAACAGTGACTCTTCTTACCAGAAAACAACTATTGCTCGTAGGACCAGAAACTGCATGTGATTCAACTCCATTTAGGACTGGGAAACAAACGCGAGCTCGCCTTACAAGAAACACACTCTGCTTTTAAGAAAAGTGCACTCTTCTACTCTACTGTGTTTCCTAAAGGGCCAGAACAGTGAGCTTGCTCAGAACAAAAGAACTGTGCTTCCTACACACACGAGCCATATCTAGTTCAACTCTGCTTAGGAAACTGACAAGAACAGTAGCTCCTCTTCAGTCTGATACACTGTACTTGCTGGGAACAGACGCATGTGCTATTTGCACTGTGTATGGCAATTGGAGCACAATAGTGACTTTCCTTACCAAAAAACAACTCCTGCTCGTAGGACCAGAAACTGCATGTGATTCAACTCCATATAGGAGTGGGAAACAAACGCTAGCTCCCCTTACAAGAAACACAACTTGCTTTTGAGAAAAGAGCACTCTTCTACTCTACTGTGTTTCCTATAGGGCCAGAACAGTGAGCTTGCTCAGAACAAAAGAACTGTGCTTCCTACACACACGGCCATATCTAGTTCAACTCTGCTTAGGAACCTGACAAGAACAGTAGATACTCTTCAGTCCAATACACTGTACATGCTGGGAACAGACGCGTGTGCTATTTGCCCTGTGTATGACAATGGGAGCACAATAGTGACTCTTCTTATGAGAAAACAACTCTTGCTTGTAGGACCAGAAACTGCATGTGATTACACTCCATTTAGGACTGGGAAACAAACACTAGCTCGCCTTACAAAAAACACTATCTGCTTTAGAGAAAAGAGCACTCTTCTACTCTACTGTGTTTCCTATAGGGCCAGAACAGTGAGCTTGCTCAGAACATAATAACTGTGCTTCCTTCACACACGGGCCATATCTAGTTCAACTCTACTTAGGAAACTGACAAGAACAGTAGCTCCTCTTCAGTCAATACACTGTACTTGCTCGGAACATACGTGAGTGCTATTTGCACTGTGCATGGCAATTGGAGCACAATAGTGACTCGTCTTACCAGAAAACAACTCTTGCTCGTAGGACAAAAAACTGCATGTGACTCAACTCCATTTAGGACTAGGAAACAAACACTAGCTCGCCTTCCAAGAAACACACTCTGCTTTTGAGAAAAGAGCACTCTTCTACTCTACTGTTTCCTATGTGTTCTGAACAGTGAGCTTGCTCAGAATAAAAAAACTGTGCTTCCTACAAACACGGCCACATCTAGTTCAAGTCTGCTTAGGAACCTGACAAGAACAGTAGATCCTCTTCAGTCCGATACACTGTACTTGCTGGGAACAGACGGGAGGCTGTTTGCACTGTGTATGTCAATGGGAGCACAATAGTGACTTTCCTTACCAGAAAACAACTCTTGCTCGTAGGACCAGAAACTGCATGTGATTCAACCCCATTTAGGACTGGGAAACAAATGTTGCTCGCCTTACATGAAACACACTCTGCTTTTGAGAAAAGAGCACTCTTCTACTCTACTGTGTTTCCTATGGGGTCCGAACAGTGAGCTTGCTCAGAACAAAAGAACTGTGCTTCCTACACACAAGGGCCATATCTAGTTCAACTCTGCTTAGGAAACTGACAAGAACAGTAGCTCCTCTTCAGTCCCATACACTGTACTTGCGGGGAAGATACGCGAGTGCTATTTGCACTGTGTATGGCAATTTGAGCACAATAGTGACTCGTCTTACCAGAAAACATCTCTTGCTCGTAGGACTAGAAACTGCATGTGATTCAACTCCATTTAGGACTGGGAAACAAACGCTAGCTCGCCTTACAAGAAACACACTCTGCTTTAGAGAAAAGAGCACTCTTCTACTCTACTGTGTTTCCTATAGGGCCAGACAATGAGATTGCTCAGAACAAAAGAACTGTGCTTCCTACAAGCACGGCCATATTTAGTTCAATTCTGCTTAGGAAACTGAGAAGAACAGTAGCTCCTCTTCAGTCCAATACACTGTACTTGCTGGGAACAGGTGGAAGGGCTATTTGCACTGTGTATGGCAATGGGAGCGCAATGTGACTTTCCTTACCAGAAAACAACTCTTGCTCATAGGACCAGAAACTTCATGTGATTCAACTCCATTTACAACTGGGAAACAAACGCTAGCTCGCCTTACAAGAAACACACTCTGCTTTTGATAAAAGAGCAATCTTCTACTCTACTGTGTTTCCTATGGGGTCCGAACAGTGAGCTTGCTCAGAAAAAATCTGTGCTTCCTACACACACGGCCATATCTAGTTCAAGTCTGCTTAGGAACCTGACAAGAACAGTAGCTCCTCTTCAGTCCGATACACTGTACTTGCTGGGAACAGACGCGATTGCTATTTGCACTGTGTATGGCAATGGGAGCGCAATAGTGGCTTTCCTTACCAGAAAACAACTCTTTCTCGTAGGACCAGAAACTGCATGTGATTCAACTCCATTTAGGACTGGGAAACAAATGCTAGCTCGCCTTACAAGAAACACACTCTGCTTTTGAGAAAAGAGCACTCTTCTACTCTACTGTGTTTCCTATGGTGTCCGAACAGTGAGCTTGCTGAGAACAAAAGAACTGTGCTTCCACCACACACGGCCATATCTCGTTCAAGTCTGCTTAGGAACCTGACAAGAACAGTAGATCCTCTTCAGTCCAATACACTATACTTGCTGGGAACAGACGCCAGTGCTATTTGTCCTGTGTATGGCAAAGGCAGCGCAATAGTGACTCTTCTTACCAGAAAACAACTCTTGCTCGTAGGACCAGAAACTGCATGTGATTCCACTACATTTAGGACTGGGAAACAAACTCTAGCTCGCTTTACAAGAAGCACACTCTGCTTTTGAGAAAAGAGCACTCTTCTACTCTACTGTGTTTCCTAGGTGTTCCGAAAAGTGAGCTTGCTCAGAACAAAAAAACTGTGCTTCCTACACACACGGCCATATCTAGTTCAAGTCTGCTTAGGAACCTGACAAGAACAGTAGATCCTCTTCAGTCCAATACACTGTACTTGCTGGAAAGAGACGCCAGTGCTATTTGTCCTGTGTATGGCAATGGCAGCGCAATAGTGACTCTTCTTACCAGAAAACAACTCTTGCTTGTAGGACCAGAAACTGCATGTGATTCAACTCCGTTTAGGACCGGCAAACAAAAGCTAGCTCACCTTACAAGAAACACACTCTGCTTTAGAGAAAAGAGCACACTTCTACTCTACTGTGTTTCCTACAGGGCCAGAAGAGAGAGCTTGCTCAGAACAAAAGAACTGTGCTTCCTACACACGGTCCATATCTAGTTCAACTCTGGTTAGGAAACTGAGAAGAACAGTAGCTCCTCTTCAGTCCCATACACTGTACTTGCAGGGAACAGACGCGAGTGCTATTTGCACTGTGTATGGCATTTGGAGCACAATAGTGACTCGTCTTACCAGAAAACAACTCTTGCACGTAGGACCAGAAACTGCATGTGACTCAACTCCATTTAGGACTGGGAAACAAACGCTAGCTCGCCTTACAAGAAACACACTCTGCTTTTGAGAAAAGAGCACTCTTCTACTCTACTGTGTTTCCTATGGGGTCCGAACAGTGAGCTTGCTCAGAACAAAAGAACTGTGCTTCCTACACACATGGCCATATCTAGTTCAATTCTGATTAGGAACCTGACAAAAAGAGTAGATCCTCATCAGTCCAATACACTGTACTTGTTGGGAACAGACGCCAGTGCTATTTGTCCTGTGTATGGCAATGGCAGCACAATAGTGACTCTTCTTATCAGAAAACAACTCTTGCTCGTAGGACCAGAAACTGCATGTGATTCCACTCCATTTAGGACTGGGAAACAAACTCTAGCTTGCTTTACAAGAAACACACTCTGCTTTTGAGAAAAGAGCACTCTTCTACTCTACTGTGTTTCCTATAGGGCCAGAACAGTGAGCTTGCTAGAACAAAAGAACTGTGCTTCCTACACACGGGCCATAACTAGTTCAACTCTGCTTAGGAAACTGACAAGAACAGTAGCTCCTCTTCAGTCCGATACACTGTACTTGCTGGGAACAGAAGCGAGTGCTATTTGCACTGTGTATGGCAATTGGAGCACAATAGTGACTTGTCTTACCAGAAAACAACTCTTGTTCGTAGGACAAAAAACTGCATGTGACTCAACTCCATTTAGGACTGGGAAAGAAATGCTAGCTCGCCTTACATGAAACACACTCTGCTTTTGAGAAAAGAGCACTCTTCTACTCTACTGTGTTTCCTATGGGGTCCAAATAGTGAGCTTGCTCAGAACAAAAGAACTGTGCTTCCTACACGCACGGACCATATCTAGTTCAATTCTGCTTAGTAAACTGACAAGAACAGTAGCTCCTATTCGGTCCAATACACTGTACTTGCTGGGAAAAGACGCGAGTGCTATTTGCCTTGTAAAGTGCAATGGGAGCGCAATAGTGACTTTCCTTACTAGAAAACAACTCTTGTTCATAGGACCAGAAACTGCATGTGATTCAACTCCATTTAGGACTAGGAAACAAACGCTAGCACGCCTTACAAAAACACACTCTGCTTTTGAGAAAAGAGCACTCTTCTACTCTACTGTGTTTCCTATGTGTTCTGAACAGTGAGCTTGCTCAGAACAAAAAAACTGTGCTTCCTACACACACGGGCATATCTAGTTCAAGTCTACTTAGGATCCTGACAAGAACAGTAGATCCTCTTCAGTCCAATACACTGTACTTGCTGGGAACAGACGCCAGTACTATTTGTCCTGTGTATGGCAATGGCAGTGCAATAGTGTCTCTTCTTACCAGAAAACAACTCTTGCTCGTAGGACCAGAAACTGCATGTGATTCCACTCCATTTAGGACTGGGAAACAAACGCTAGCTCGCCTTAAATGAAACACACTCTGCTTTTGAGAAAAGAGCACTCTTCTACTCTACTGTGTTTCCTATAGGGCCAGAACAGTGAGCTTGCTCAGAACAAAAGAACTGTGCTTCCTACACACACGGCCATATCTAGTTCAATTCTGCTTCGGAACCTGACAAGAACAGTAGATCCTCTTCAGTCCAATACACTGTAATTGCTGCGAAGAGACGCCAGTGCTGTTTGTCCTGTGTATGGCAATGGCAGCGCAATAGTGACTCTTCTTACCAGAAAACAACTCTTGCTCGTAGGACCAGTAACTGCATGTGATTCAACTCCGTTTAGGACTGGCAAACAAAAGCTAGTTCACCTTACAAGAAACACACTCTGCTTTAGAGAAACGAGCACACTTCTACTCTACTGTGTTTCCTATAGGGCCAGAAGAGTGTGCTTGCTCAGAACAAAAGAACTGTGCTTCCTACACATGGTCCATATCTAGTTCAACTCTGGTTAGGAAACTGAGAAGAACAGTAGCTCCTCTTCAGTCCAATACACTGTACTTGCAGGGAACAGACGCGAGTGCTATTTGCACTGTGTATGGCATTTGGAGCACAATAGTGACTCGTCTTACCAGAAAACAACTCTTGCACGTAGGACAAAAAACTGCATGTGACTCAACTCCATTTAGGACTGGGAAACAAACGCTAGCTCGCCTTACAAGAAACACACTCTGCTTTTGAGAAAAGAGCACTCTTCTACTCTACTGTGTTTCCTATGGGGTCCGAACAGTGAGCTTGCTCAGAACAAAGAACTGTGCTTCCTACACACACGGCCATATCTAGTTCAATTCTGCTTAGGAACCTGACAAAAAGAGTAGATCCTCATCAGTCCAATACACTGTACTTGTTGGGAACAGACGCCAGTGCTATTTGTCCTGTGTATGGCAATGGCAGCACAATAGTGACTCTTCTTATCTGAAAACAACTCTTGCTCGTAGGACCAGAAACTGCATGTGATTCCACTCCATTTAGGACTGGGAAACAAAATCTAGCTTGCTTTACAAGAAACACACTCTGCTTTTGAGAAAAGAGCACTCTTCTACTCTACTGTGTTTCCTATAGGGCCAGAACAGTGAGCTTGCTCAGAACAAAAAAACTGTGCTTCCTACACACACGGGCATATCTAGTTCAAGTCTGCTTAGGAACCTGACAAGAACAGTAGATCCTCTTCAGTCCAATACACTGTACTTGCTGGGAACAGACGCCAGTACTATTTGTCCTGTGTATGGCAATGGCAGTGCAATAGTGTCTCTTCTTACCAGAAAACAACTCTTGCTCGTAGGACCAGAAACTGCATGTGATTCCACTCCATTTAGGACTGGGAAACAAACGCTAGCTCGCCTTAAATGAAACACACTCTGCTTTTGAGAAAAGAGCACTCTTCTACTCTACTGTGTTTCCTATAGGGCCAGAACAGTGAGCTTGCTCAGAACAAAAGAACTGTGCTTCCTACACACACGGCCATATCTAGTTCAATTCTGCTTCGGAACCTGACAAGAACAGTAGATCCTCTTCAGTCCAATACACTGTAATTGCTGGGAAGAGACGCCAGTGCTGTTTGTCCTGTGTATGGCAATGGCAGCGCAATAGTGACTCTTCTTACCAGAAAACAACTCTTGCTCGTAGGACCAGAAACTGCATGTGATTCAACTCCATTTAGGACTGGGAAACAAAAGCTAGCTCACCTTACAAGAAACACACTCTGCTTTAGAGAAAAGAGCACTCTTCTACTCTACTGTGTTTCCTATAGGGCCAGAACAGTGAGCTTGCTCAGAACAAAAGAACTGTGCTTCCTACACATGTGCCATATCTAGTTCAACTCTGCTTAGGAAACTGACAAGAACAGTAGCTCCTCTTCAGTCCGATACACTGTACTTGCTGGGAACAGAAGCGAGTGCTATTTGCACTGTGTATGGCAATGGGAGCGCAATAGTGACTTTCCTTACCAGAAAACAACTCTTGCTCGTAAGACCAGAAACTTCATGTGATTCAACTCCATTTAGGACGGGGAAACAAATGCTAGCTCTCCTTACATGAAACACACTCTGCTTTTGAGAAAAGAGCACTCTTCTACTCTACTGTGTTTCCTATGGGGTCCGAACAGTGAGCTTGCTCAGAACAAAAGAACTGTGCTTCCTACACACACGGGCCATATCTAGTTCAACTCTGCTTAGGAAACTGACAAGAACAATAGCTCCTCTTCCTTCCAATACACTGTACTTGCATGGAACAGACGCGAGAGCTATTTGCACTGTGTATGGCAATTGAAGCACAATAGTGACTCGTCTTACCAGAAAACAACTCTTGCTCGTAGGACAAAAAACTGCATGTGACTCAACTCCATTTAGGACTAGGAAACAAACGCTAGCTTGACTTCCAAGAAACACACTCTGCTTTTGAGAAAAGAGCACTCTTCTACTCTACTGTGTTTCCTATAGAGCCAGAAGAGTGAACTTGCTCAGAACATTAGAACTGTGCTTCCTACACACACGGCCATATCTAGTTCAATTCTGTTTAGGAACCTGACAAGAACAGTAGATCCTCTTCTGTACAATACACTGTACTTGCTGGGAACAGACGCCAGTGCTATTTGTCCTGTGTATGGCAATGGCAGCGCAATAGTGACTCTTCTTACCATAAAACAACTCTTGCTCTTAGGACTAGAAACTGCATGTGATTCAACTCCATTTAGGACTGGGAAACAAACGCTAGCTTGCCTTACAAGAAACACACTCTACTATAGGGAAAAGAGCACTCTTCTACTCTATTGTGTTTCTATAGGGCCAGAACAGTGAGCTTGCTCAGAACAAAAGAACTGTGCTTCCTGAACATGGGACATAACTAGTTCAACTCTGCTTAGGAAACTGACAAGAACAGTAGCTTTTCTTCAGTCCGATACACTGTACTTGCTGGGAACAGACGCAAGTGCTATTTGCACTGTGTACGGCAATGGGAGCGCAGTAGTGACTTTCTTTACCAGAAAACAACTCTTGCTCGTAGGACAAAAAACTGCATGTGACTCAACTCCATTTAGGACTGGGAAACAAACGCTAGCTCGCCTTACAAGAAACACACTCTGCTTTTGAGGAAAGAGCACTCTTCTACTCTACTGTGTTTCCTATGGGGTCCGAACAGTGAGCTTGCTCGGAACAAAAGAACTGTGCTTCCTACACACACGGCCATATCTAGTTCGATTTTGCTTAGGAACCTGACAAGAAGAGTAGATCCTCTTCAGTCCAATACACTATACTTGCTGGGAACAGACGCCAGTGCTATTTGTCCTGTGTATGGCAATGGCAGCGCAATAGTGACTCTTCTTACCAGAAAACAACTCTTGCTTGTAGGACCAGAAACTGCATGTGATTCAACTCCATTTAGGACTGGCAAACAAAAGCTAGCTCTCCTTACAAGAAACACACTCTGCTTTAGAGAAAAGAGCACACTTCTACTCTACTGTGTTTCCTAAAGGGCAGAACAGTGAGCTTGCTCAGAACAAAAGAACTGTGCTTCCTACACACGGGCCATATCTGGTTCAACTCTGCTTAGGAAACTGAGAAGAACAGTAGCTCCTCTTCAGTCCAATACACTGTACTTGCAGGGAACAGACGCGAGTGCTATTTGCACTGTGTATGGCATTGGACCACAATAGTGAGTTCTCTTACCAGAAAACAACTCTTGCTCGTAGGACAAAAAACTGCATGTGACTCAACTCCATTTATGACTGGGAAACAAACGCTAGCTCGACTTCCAAGAAACACACTCTGCTTTTGAGAAAAGAGCACTCTTCTACTCTACTGTGTTTCCTATGTGTTCCAAAAAGTGAGCTTGCTCAGAACAAAAAAACTGTGCTTCCTAAACACACGGCCATATCTAGTTCAACTCTGCTTAGGAAACTGAGAAGAACAGTAGCTCCTCTTCAGTCCAATACACTGTACTTGCTGGGAACAGACGTGAGAGCTATTTGCACTATGTATGGCAAGGGGAGCACAATAGTGACTTTCCTTACCAGAAAACAACTCTTGCTCTTAGGACCAGAAACTGCATGTGATTCAACTCCATTTAGGACTGGGAAACAAACGCTAGCTCGCCTTACAAGAAACACACTCTGCTTTAGAGAAAAGAGCACTCTTCTACACTACTGTGTTTCCTATGGTGTCCGAACAGTGAGCTTGCTCAGAACAAAAGAACTGTGCTTCCTACACACGGCCATATCTAGTTCAATTCTGCTTAGGAACCTGACAAGGACAGTAGATCCTCTTCAGTCCAGTACACTGTAATTGCTGGGAAGAGACGCCAGTGCTGTTTGTCCTGTGTATGGCAATGGCAGCGCAATAGTGACTCTTCTTACCAGAAAACAACTCTTGCTTGTAGGACCAGAAACTGCATGTGATTCAACTCCGTTTAGGACTGGCAAACAAAAGCTAGTTCACCTTACAAGAAACACACTCTGCTTTAGAGAAAAGAGCACACTTCTACTCTACTGTGTTTCCTATAGGGCCAGAAGAGTGAGCTTGCTCAGAACAAAAGAACTGTGCTTCCTACACACGGTCCATATCTAGTTCAACTCTGGTTAGGAAACTGAGAAGAACAGTAGCTCCTCTTCAGTCCAATACACTGTACTTGCAGGGAACAGACGCGAGTGCTATTTGCACTGTGTATGGCATTTGGAGCACAATAGTGACTCGTCTTACCAGAAAACAACTCTTGCACGTAGGACAAAAAACTGCATGTGACTCAACTCCATTTAGGACTGGGAAACAAACGCTAGCTCGCCTTACAAGAAACACACTCTGCTTTTGAGAAAAGAGCACTCTTCTACTATACTGTGTTTCCTATGGGGTCCGAACAGTGAGCTTGCTCAGAAAAAAAGAACTGTGCTTCTTACACACACGGCCATATCTAGTTCAATTCTGCTTAGGAACCTGACAAAAAGAGTAGATCCTCATCAGTCCAATACACTGTACTTGTTGGGAACAGACGCCAGTGCTATTTGTCCTGTGTATGGCAATGGCAGCACAATAGTGACTCTTCTTATCTGAAAACAACTCTTGCTCGTAGGACCAGAAACTGCATGTGATTCCACTCCATTTAGGACTGCGAAACAAAATCTAGCTTGCTTTACAAGAAACACACTCTGCTTTTGAGAAAAGAGCACTCTTCTACTCTACTGTGTTTCCTATAGGGCCAGAACAGTGAGCTTGCTAGAACAAAAGAACTGTGCTTCCTACACACGGGCCATAACTAGTTCAACTCTGCTTAGGAAACTGACAAGAACAGTAGCTCCACTTCAGTCCGATACACTGTACTTGCTGGGAACAGAAGCGAGTGCTATTTGCACTGTGTATGGCAATTGGAGCACAATAGTGACTCATCTTACCAGAAAACAACTCTTGCTCGTAGGACAAAAAACTGCATGTGACTCAACTCCATTTAGGACTGGGAAAGAAATGCTAGCTCGCCTTACATGAAACACACTCTGCTTTTGAGAAAAGAGCACTCTTCTACTCTACTGTGTTTCCTATGGGGTCCAAATAGTGAGCTTGCTCAGAACAAAAGAACTGTGCTTCCTACACGCACGGACCATATCTAGTTCAATTCTGCTTAGTAAACTGACAAGAACAGTAGCTCCTATACGGTCCAATACACTGTACTTGCTGGGAAAAGACGCGAGTGCTATTTGCCTTGTAAAGTGCAATGGGAGCGCAATAGTGACTTTCCTTACCAGAAAACAACTCTTGTTCATAGGACCAGAAACTGCATGTGATTCAACTCCATTTAGGACTAGGAAACAAATGCTAGCACGCCTTACAAAAACACACTCTGCTTTTGAGAAAAGAGCACTCTTCTACTCTACTGTGTTTCCTATGTGTTCTGAACAGTGAGCTTGCTCAGAACAAAAAAACTGTGCTTCCTACACACACGGGCATATCTAGTTCAAGTCTGCTTAGGAACCTGACAAGAACAGTAGATCCTCTTCAGTCCAATACACTGTACTTGCTGGGAACAGACGCCAGTACTATTTGTCCTGTGTATGGCAATGGCAGTGCAATAGTGTCTCTTCTTACCAGAAAACAACTCTTGCTCGTAGGACCAGAAACTGCATGTGATTCCACTCCATTTAGGACTGAGAAACAAACGCTAGCTCGCCTTAAATGAAACACACTCTGCTTTTGAGAAAAGAGCACTCTTCTACTCTACTGTGTTTCCTATAGGGCCAGAACAGTGAGCTTGCTCAGAACAAAAGAACTGTGCTTCCTACACACACGGCCATATCTAGTTCAATTCTGCTTCGGAACCTGACAAGAACAGTAGATCCTCTTCAGTCCAATACACTGTAATTGCTGGGAAGAGACGCCAGTGCTGTTTGTCCTGTGTATGGCAATGGCAGCGCAATAGTGACTCTTCTTACCAGAAAACAACTCTTGCTCGTAGGACCAGAAACTGCATGTGATTCAACTCCATTTAGAACTGGGAAACAAAAGCCTGCTCACCTTACAAGAAACACACTCTGCTTTAGAGAAAAGAGCACTCTTCTACTCTACTGTGTTTCCTATAGGGCCAGAACAGTGAGCTTGCTCAGAACAAAAGAACTGTGCTTCCTACACATGTGCCATATCTAGTTCAACTCTGCTTAGGAAACTGACAAGAACAGTAGCTCCTCTTCAGTCCGATACACTGTACTTGCTGGGAACAGAAGCGAGTGCTATTTGCACTGTGTATGGCAATGGGAGCGCAATAGTGAGTTTCCTTACCAGAAAACAACTCTTGCTCGTAAGACCAGAAACTTGATGTGATTCAACTCCATTTAGGACGGGGAAACAAATGCTAGCTCTCCTTACATGAAACACACTCTGCTTTTGAGAAAAGAGCACTCTTCTACTCTACTGTGTTTCCTATGGGGTCCGAACAGTGAGCTTGCTCAGAACAAAAGAACTGTGTTTCCTACACACATGGGCCATATCTAGTTCAACTCTGCTTAGGAAACTGACAAGAACAATAGCTCCTCTTCCTTCCAATACACTGTACTTGCATGGAACAGACGTGAGAGCTATTTGCACTGTGTATGGCAATTGAAGCACAATAGTGACTTGTCTTACCAGAAAACAACTCTTGCTCGTAGGACAAAAAACTGCTTGTGACTCAACTCCATTTAGGACTAGGAAACAAACGCTAGCTCGACTTCCAAGAAACACACTCTGCTTTTGAGAAAAGAGCACTCTTCTACTCTACTGTGTTTCCTATAGAGCCAGAAGAGTGAACTTGCTCAGAACATTAGAACTGTGCTTCCTACACACACGGCCATATCTAGTTCAATTCTGTTTAGGAACCTGACAAGAACAGTAGATCCTCTTCTGTACAATACACTGTACTTGCTGGGAACAGACGCCAGTGCTATTTGTCCTGTGTATGGCAATGGCAGCGCAATAGTGACTCTTCTTTCCATAAAACAACTCTTGCTTGTAGGACTAGAAACTGCATGTGATTCAACTCCATTTAGGACTGGCAAACAAAAGCTAGCTCTCCTTACAAGAAACACACTCTGCTTTAGAGAAAAGAGCACACTTCTACTCTACTGTGTTTCCTAAAGGGCCAGAACAGTGAGCTTGCTCAGAACAAAAGAACTGTGCTTCCTACACACGGGCCATATCTAGTTCAACTCTGCTTAGGAAACTGAGAAGAACAGTAGCTCCACTTCAGTCCAATACACTGTACTTGCAGGGAAAAGACGCGAGTGCTATTTGCACACTGTATGGCATTGGAGCACAATAGTGACTTCTCTTACCAGAAAACAACTCTTGCTCGTAGGACAAAAAACTGCATGTGACTCAACTCCATTTAACTGGGAAACAAACGCTAGCTCGACTTCCAAGAAACACACTCTGCTTTTCAGAAAAGAGCACTCTTCTACTCTACTGTGTTTCCTATGTGTTCCGAACAGTGAGCTTGCTCAGAACAAAAAAACTGTGCTTCCTACTCACACGGCCATATCTAGTTCAACTCTGCTTAGGAAACTGACAAGAACAGTAGCTCCTCTTTAGTCTGATACACTGTACTTGCTGGAAAGAGACGCGAGTGCTATTTGCACTGTGTATGTCAATGGGAGCACAATAGTGACTCATCTTACCAGAAAACAACTCTTGCTCGTAGGACCAGAAACTGCATGTGATTCAACTCCATTTTGGATTGGGAAACAAACGCTAGCTCGCCTTACAAGAAACACACTCGGCTTTAGAGAAAAGTGCACTCTTCTACTCTACTGTGTTTCCTATAGGGCCAGAACAGTGAGCTTGCTCAGAACATAAGAACTGTGCTTCCTACACACGGGCCATATCTAGTTGAACTCTGCTTAGGAAACTGACAAGAACAGTAGCTCCTCTTCAGTCCAATACACTGTACTTGCTGGGAAAAGATGTGAGTGCTATTTGTACTGTGGATGGCAATAGGAGCACAATATTGACTTTCCTTACCAGAAAACAACTCTTGCTCGTAGGACCAGAAACTGCATGTGGTTCAACTCCATTTAGGACTGGGAAACAAACGCTAGCTCGCCTTACAAGAAACACACTCTACTTTTGAGAAAAGAGCACTCTTCTACTCTACTTTCTTTCTTATGGTGTCCGAACAGTGAGCTTGCTCAGAACAAAAGAACTGTGCTTCCTACACACACGGCCATATCTAGTTCAATTCTGCTTAAGAACCTGACAAGAACAGTAGATCCTCTTCACTCCAATACACTGTACTTGCGGGGAACTGACGCGAGTGCTATTTGCACTGTGTATGGCATTGGAGCACAATAGTGACTTGTCTTACCAGAAAACAACTCTTGCTCGTAGGACAAAAAACTGCATGTGACTCAACTCCATTTAGGACTGGGAAACAAACGCTAGCTCGACTTCCAAGAAACACACTCTGCTTTTGAGAAAAGAGCACTCTTCTACTCTACTGTGTTTCCTATGTGTTCCGAACAGTGAGATTGCTCAGAACAAAAAAAACTGTGCTTCCTACACACACGGCCATATCTAGTTCAAGTCTGCTTAGGAACCTGACAAGAACAGTAGATCCTCTTCAGTCCAATACACTATACTTGCTGGGAACAGACGCCAGTGCTATTTGTCCTGTGTATGGCAATGGCAGCGCAATAGTGACTCTTCTTACCAGAAAACAACTCTTGCTTGTAGGACTAGAAACTGCATGTGATTCAACTCCTTTTAGGACTGGGAAACAAACGCTACCTTGCCTTACAAGAAACACACTCTACTATAGGGAAAAGAGCACTCTTCTACTTTATTGTGTTTCCTATAGGGCCAGAACAGTGAGCTTGCTCAGAACAAAAGAACTGTGCTTCCTACACACGGGCCATAACTAGTTCAACTCTGCTTAGGAAACTGACAAGAACAGTAGCTCCTCTTCAGTCCGATACACTGTACTTGCTGGGAACAGACGCGATTGCTATTTGCACTGTGTATGGCAATGGGAGCGCAATAGTGGCTTTCCTTACCAGAAAACAACTCTTGCTTGTAGGACCACAAACTGCATGGGATTCAACTCCATTTAGTACTGGGTAACAAACGCTATCTCGCCTTAAAGAAACACACTCTGCTTTTGAGAAAAGAGCACGCTTCTTCTCTACTGTGTTTCCTATGGGTTCCGAACAGTGAGCTTGCTCAGAACAAAAGAACTGTGCTTCCTACACACTCGGGCCATATCTTGTTCAACTCTGCTTAGGAAACTGACAAGAACAGTACCTGCTCTTCAATCCAATACACTGTACTTGCTGGGAACAGACGCAAGTGCTATTTGCACTGCGTATGGCAATGGGAGCACAATAGTGACTCTTCTTAACAGAAAGCAACTCTTGCTCGTAGAACCACAAACTGCATGGGATTCAACTCCATTTCTGACTGGGAAACAAACACTAGCTCGCCTTTCCAGAAACACAATCAAATTTTGAGAAGAGAGCACTCATCTACTCTACTGTGTTTCCTATGGTGTCCGCACAGAGAGCTTTCTCAGAACAAAAGAAGTGTGCTTCCTACACACATGGGCCATATCTGGTTCAACTCCTCTTAGGAAAATGACAAGAACAGTAGCTCCTCTTCAGTCCAATACACTGTACTTGCTGGGAACAGACGCGAGTGCTATTTGTGCTATGTATGGCAATGGGAGTACAACAGTGACTTTCCTTACCAGAAAACAACTCTTGCTCATATGACCAGAAACTTCATGTGATTCAACTCCATTTAGGACTGGGAAACAAACGCTAGCTCGCCTTACAAGAAACACACTCTGCTTTTGATAAAAGAGCACTCTTCTACTCTTCTGTGTATCCTATAGTGCCAGAACAGTGAGCTTGATCAGAACAAGAGAACTGTGCTTCCTACACACCTGGCCATATCTAGTTCAATTCTGCTTAGGAAACTGACAAGAACAGTAGATCCTCTTCAGTCTAATACACTGTACATGCTGGGAACAGACGCCAGTGCTATTAGCCCTGTGTATGACAATGGGAGCACAATAGTGACTCTTCTTACCAGAAAACAACTCTTGCTCGTAGGACCACAAACTGCATGGGATTCAACTCCATTTAGTACTGGGAAACAAACGCTATCTTGCCTTATAAGAAACACACTCTGCTTTTGAGAAAAGAGCACGCTTCTACTCTATTGTGTTTCCAATGGGGTCTGAACAGTGAGCTTGCTCAGAACAAAAGAACTGTGCTTCCTACACACACGGCCATATCTAGTTCAACTCTGCTTAGGAAACTGACAAGAACAGTAGCTCCTCTTCAGTCCAATACACTGTACTTGCTGGGAACAGACGCGAGTGCTATTTGCACAGTGTATGGCAATGGGAGCGCAATGTGACTTTCCTTACCAGAAAACAACTCTTGTTCGTAGGACCTGAAACTGCATGTGATTCAACTCCATTTAGGACTAGGAAACAAACGCTAGCTCGCCTTACAAGAAACACACTCTGCTTTTGAGAAAAGAGCACTCTTCTACTCTACTGTGTTTCCTATAGGGCCAGAACAGTGAGCTTGCTTAGAACATAAGAACTGTGTTTCCTACACACACGGCCATATCTAGTTCAACTCTGCTTAGGAAACTGACAAGAACAGTAGCTCCTCTTCAGTCCGATACACTGTACTTGCTGGGAACAGACGAGAGTGCTATTAGCACTGTGTATGGCAATGGGCTCGCAATAGTGACTTTCCTTACCAGAAAACAACTCTTGCTCATAGGACCAGAAACTGCATGTGATTCAACTCCATTTAGGAATGGGAAACAAACGCTAAATCGCCTTACAAGAAACACACTCTGCTTTTGAGAAAAGAGCACTCTTCTACTCTACTGTGTTTTCTCTATGGCCAGAACAGTGAGCTTGCTCAGAACAAAAGGACTGTGCTTACTACACACAGGGGCCATATCTAGTTCAACTCTGCTTAGGAAACTGACAAGAACAGTAGCTCCTCTTCAGTCCAATACACTGTACTTGCTGGGAACAGAAGCGAGTGCTATTTGCACTGTGTATGTCAATGAGAGCACAATAGTGACTTTCCTTAACAGAAAACAACTCTTGCTCCTAGGAACACAAACTGCATGTGATTCAACTCCATTTAGGACTGGGAAACAAACGCTAGCTCGCCTTACAAGAAACACACTCTGCTTTTTGGAAAAGAGCACTCTTCTACTCTACTGTGTTTCCTATGGAGTCCGAACAGTGAGCTTGCTCAGAACAAAAGAACTGTGCTTCCTACACACACGGCCATATCTAGTTCAATTCTGCTTAGGAACCTGACAAGAACAGTAGATCCTCTTCAGTCCAATACACTGTACTTGCTGGGAAAAGACGCGAGTGCTATTTGCCCTGTGTATGGCAATGGGAGCGCAATAGTGACTTTCCTTACCAGAAAAAAACTCTTGTTCGTAGGACCAGAAACTGCATGTGATTCAACTCCATTTAGGACTAGGGAACAAACGCTAGCTCGCCTTACAAGAAACACACTCTGCTTTTGAGAAAAGAGCACTTTTCTACTCTACTGTGTTTCCTATAGGGCCAGAACAGTGAGCTTGCTCAGAACAAAAGAACTGTGCTTCCTACACACACGGGCCTTATCTAGTTCAACTCTGCTTAGGAAACTGACAAGAACAGTAGCTCCTCTTCAGTCCAATACACTGTACCTGCTGGGAACAGACGCGAGTGCTATTTGCACTGTGTATGGCAATGTGAGCACAATAGTGACTTTCCTTACCAGAAAACAACTCTTGCTCGTAGGACCAGAAACTGCATGTGATTCAACTCCATTTACGACTGGGAAACAAACGCTAGCTCGCCTTACAAGAAACATACTCTGCTTTTGGGAAAAGAACACTCTTCTACTCTACTGTGTTTCCTGTAGGACCAGAACAATGAGCTTGCTCAGAACACAATAACTGTGCTTCCTAAACACACGGGCCATATCTAGTTCAACTCTGCTTAGGAAACTGACAAGAACAGCAGCTCCTCTTCAGTCCGATACACTGTACTTGCTGGGAACAGACGCGAGTGCTATTTGCACAGTGTATCGCAATGGGAGCGCAATGTGACTTTCCTTACCAGAAAACAACTCTTGCTCGTAGGACCTGAAACTGCATGTGATTCAACTCCATTTTGGAATGGGAAACGAACGCTAGCTTGCCTTACAAGAAACACACTCTGCTTTTGAGAAAAGAGCACTCTTCTACTCTACTCTGTTTCCTCTATGGCCAGAACAGTGAGCTTGCTCAGAACAAAAGGACTGTGCTTCCTACACACAGGGGTTATCTAGTTCAACTCTGCTTAGGAAACTGACAAGAACAGTGGCTCCTCTTCAGTCCAATACACTGTACTTGCTGGGAACACACGCGAGTGCTATTTACACTGTGTATGGCAATTAGAGTGCAATAGTGACTTTGCTTACCAGAAAACAACTCTTGCTCGTAGGACCACAAACTGCATGTGATTCAACGCCATTTAGGACTGGGAAACAAATGCTAGCTCGCCTTACAAGAAACACACTCTGCTTTAGAAAAAGAGCACTCTTCTACTCTACTGTGTTTCCTACAGGGCCAGAACAGTGAGCTTGCTCAGAACAAAAGAACTGTGCTTCCCACACACGGGCCATATCTAGTTCAACTCTGCTTAGGAAACTGACAAGAACAGTAGATCCTCTTCAGCCCAATACACTGTACTTGCTGGGAACAGACGCCAGTGCTATTTGCACTGTGTATGGCAATTGGAGCACAATAGTGACTCGTCTTACCAGAAAACAACTCTTGCTCATAGAACAAAACACTGCATGTGACTCAACTCCATTTAGGACTGGGAAACAAACTCTAGCTTGCTTTACAAGAAACACACTCTGCTTTTGAGAAAAGAGCACTCTTCTACTCTACTGTGTTCCTATAGGGCCAGAACAGTGAGCTTGCTCAGAAAAAAAGAACTGTGCTTCCTAAACACACGGGCCATATCTAGTTCAACTCTTCTTAGGAAACTGACAAGAACAGTAGCTCCTCTTCAGTCCAATACACTGTACTTGCTGGGAACAGACGGGAGGGCTATTTGCACTGTGTATGGCAATGGGAGCACAATAGTGACTTTCCTTACCAGAAAACAACTCTTGCTCGTATTACCAGAAACTGCGTGTGATTCCACTCCATTTAGGGATGGGAAACAAAAGCTAGCTCGCCTTAAAAGAAACACACTCTACGTTTGAGAAAAAAGCACTCTTCTACTCTAGTGTGTTTTCTATGGGGTCCGAACAGTGAGCTTGCTCAGAACAAAAAAACTGTGCTTCCTACACACACGGCCATATCTAGTTCAAGTCTGCTTAGGAACCTGACAAGAACAGTAGATCCTCTTCAGTCCAATACACTGTACTTGCTGGGAACAGACGCGAGTGCTATTTGCACAGTGTATGGCAATGGGAGCGCAATGTGACTTTCCTTACCAGAAAACAACTCTTGTTCATAGGACCTGAAACTGCATGTGATTCAACTCCATTTAGGACTAGGAAACAAACGCTAGCTTGCCTTACAAGAAACACACTCTGCTTTTGAGAAAAGATCACTCTTCTACTCTACTGTGTTCGTCTATGGCCAGAACAGTGAGCTTGCTCAGAACAAAAGGACTGTGCTTCCTACACACAGGGGCCATATCTAGTTCAACTCTGCTTAGGAAACTGACAAGAACAGTAGCTCCTCTTCAGTCCAATACACTGTACTTGCTGGGAACAGACGCGAGTGCTATTTGCACTGTGTATGGCAATGAGAGCACAATAGTGACTTTCCTTAACAGAAAACAACTCTTGCTCCTAGGAACACAAACTGCATGTGATTCAACTCCATTTAGGACTGGAAAACAAACGCTAGCTCGCCTTAAAAGAAACACACTCTGCTTTTGAGAAAAGAGCACTCTTCTACTCTACTGTGTTTCCTATGGGATCCGAACAGTGAGCTTGCTCAGAACAAAAGAACTGTGCTTCCTACACACATGGCCATATCTAGTTCAATTCTGCTTAGGAACCTGACAAGAACAGTAGATCCTCTTCAGTCCAATACACTGTGCTTCCTGGGAGCAGACGCGAGTGCTATTTGCACTGTGTATGGCAATGGGAGCGCAATAGTGACTTTCCTTACCAGAAAAAAACTCTTGTTCTTAGGACCAGAAACTGCATGTGATTCAACTCCATTTAGGACTAGGGAACAAACGCTAGCTCGCCTTACAAGAAACACACTCTGCTTTTGAGAAAAGAGCACTTTTCTACTCTACTGTGTTTCCTATAGGGCCAGAACAGTGAGCTTGCTCAACACATAAGAACTGTGCTTCCTACACACACGGGCCTTATCTAGTTCAACTCTGCTTAGGAAACTGACAAGAACAGTAGCTCCTCTTCAGTCCAATACACTGTACCTGCTGGGAACAGACGCGAGTGCTATTTGCACTGTGTATGGCAATGTGAGCACAATAGTGACTTTCCTTACCAGAAAACAACTCTTGCTCGTAGGACCAGAAACTGCATGTGATTCAACTCCATTTAGGACTGGGAAACAAACGCTAGCTCGCCTTACAAGAAACATACTCTGCTTTTGGGAAAAGAGCACTCTTCTACTCTACTTTGTTTTCTATGGGGTCCGAACAGTGAGCTTGCTCAGAACAGAAGAACTGTGCTTCCTACACACACGGCCATATCTAGTTCAATTCTGCTTAGGAAACTCACAAGAACATTAGCTCCTCTTCAGTCCAATACACTGTACTTGCTGGGAACAGACGCGAGTGCTATTTGCACTGTGTATGGCAATGTGAGCACAATAGTGACTTTCCTTACCAGAAAACAACTCTTGCTCGTAGGACCAGAAACTGCATGTGATTCAACTCCATTTAGGACTGGGAAACAAACGCTAGCTCGCCTTACAAGAAACACACTCTGCTTTTGGGAAAAGAGCACTCTTCTACTCTACTGTGTTTCCTATAGGGCCAGAACAGTGAGCTTGCTCAGAACAAAAGAACTGTGCTTCCTACACACACGGCCATATCTAGTTCAATTCTGCTTAGGAAACTGACAAGAACAGTAGCTCCTATTCAGTCCAATACACTGTACTTGCTGGGAACAGAAGCGAGTGCTATTTGCCCTGTGTATGGCATTTGGAGCGCAATAGTGACTCTTCTTACCAGAAAAAAACTCTTGCTCGTAGGACCAAAACTGTCTGTGATTCAACTCCATTTAGGACTGGGAAACAAACGCGAGCTCGCCTTACAAGAAACACACTCTGCATTTGAGAAAAGAGCACTCTTCTACTCTACTGTTTCCTATGGGGTCCGAACAGTGAGCTTGCTCAGAAAAAAAGAACTGTGCTTCTTAAACACACGGGCCATATCTAGTTCAACTCTTCTTAGGAAACTGACAAGAACAGTAGCTCCTCTTCAGTCCAATACACTGTACTTGCTGGGAACAGACGGGAGGGCTATTTGCACTGTGTATGGCAATGGGAGCACAATAGTGACTTTCCTTACCAGAAAACAACTCTTGCTCGTAGGACCAGAAACTGCGTGTGATTCCACTCCATTTAGGAATGGGAAACAAAAGCTAGCTCGCCTTAAAAGAAACACTCTCTACGTTTGAGAAAAAAGCACTCTTCTACTCTACTGTGTTTTCTATGGGGTCCGAACAGTGAGCTTGCTCAGAACAAAAAAACTGTGCTTCCTACACACACGGCCATATCTAGTTCAAGTCTGCTTAGGAACCTGACAAGAACAGTAGATCCTCTTCAGTCCAATACACTGTACTTGCTGGGAACAGACGTGAGTGCTATTTGCACAGTGTATCGCAATGGGAGCGCAATGTGACTTTCCTTACCAGAAAACAACTCTTGCTCGTAGGACCTGAAACTGCATGTGATTCAACTCCATTTAGGAATGGGAAACGAACGCTAGCTTGCCTTACAAGAAACACACTCTGCTTTTGAGAAAAGAGCACTCTTCTACTCTACTCTGTTTCCTCTATGGCCAGAACAGTGAGCTTGCTCAGAACAAAAGGACTGTGCTTCCTACACACAGGGGTTATCTAGTTCAACTCTGCTTAGGAAACTGACAAGAACAGGGGCTCCTCTTCAGTCCAATACACTGTACTTGCTGGGAACACACGCGAGTGCTATTTACACTGTGTATGGCAATTAGAGTGCAATAGTGACTTTGCTTACCAGAAAACAACTCTTGCTCGTAGGACCACAAACTGCATGTGATTCAACGCCATTTAGGACTGGGAAACAAATGCTAGCTCGCCTTACATGAAACACACTCTGCTTTAGAAAAGGAGCACTCTTCTACTCTACTGTGTTTCCTACAGGGCCAGAACAGTGAGCTTGCTCAGAAAAAAAGAACTGTGCTTCCTAAACACACGGGCCATATCTAGTTCAACTCTTCTTAGGAAACTGACAAGAACAGTAGCTCCTCTTCAGTCCAATACACTGTACTTGCTGGGAACAGACGTGAGTGCTATTTGCACAGTGTATGGCAATGGGAGCGCAATGTGACTTTCCTTACCAGAAAACAACTCTTTTTCGTAGGACCTGAAACTGCATGTGACTCAACTACATTTAGGACTAGGAAACAAACACTAGCTTGCCTTACAAGAAACACACTCTGCTTTTGAGAAAAGAGCACTTTTCTACTCTACTGTGTTTCCTATAGGTCCAGAACAGTGAGCTTGCTCAGAACATAAGAACTGTGCTTCCTACACACACGGGCCTTATCTAGTTCAACTCTGCTTAGGAAACTGACAAGAACAGTAGCTCCTCTTCAGTGCAATACACTGTACCTGCTGGGAACAGACGCGAGTGCTATTTGCACTGTGTATGGCAATGTGAGCACAATAGTGACTTTCCTTACCAGAAAACAGCTCTTGCTCGTAGGACCAGAAACTGCATGTGATTCAACTCCATTTAGGACTGGGAAACAAACGCTAGCTCGCCTTACAAGAAACATACTCTGCTTTTGGGAAAAGAGCACTCTTCTACTCTACTTTGTTTTCTATGGGGTCCGAACAGTGAGCTTGCTCAGAACAAAAGAACTGTGCTTCCTACACACACGGCCATATCTAGTTCAATTCTTCTTAGGAAACTGACAAGAACAGTAGCTCCTATTCAGTCCAATACACTGTACTTGCTGGGAACAGACACGAGAGCTATTTACCCTGTGTATGTCAATGGGAGCACAATAGTGACTTTCCTTACCAGAAAAAAACTCTTGTTCATAGGACCAGAAACTGCATGTGATTCAACTCCATTTAGGACTAGGGAACAAACGCTAGCTCGCCTTACAAGAAACACACTCTGCTTTTGAGAAAAGAGCACTCTTCTACTCTACTCTGTTTCCTCTTTGGCCAGAACAGTGAGCTTGCTCAGAACAAAAGGACTGTGCTTCCTACACACAGGGGTTATCTAGTTAAACTCTGCTTAGGAAACTGACAAGAACAGTGGCTCCTCTTCAGTCCAATACACTGTACTTGCTGGGAACACACGCGAGTGCTATTTACACTGTGTATGGCAATTAGAGTGCAATAGTGACTTTGCTTACCAGAAAACAACTCTTGCTCGTAGGACCACAAACTGCATGTGATTCAACGCCATTTAGGACTGGGAAACAAATGCTAGCTCGCCTTACAAGAAACACACTCTGCTTTAGAAAAAGAGCACTCTTCTACTCTACTGTGTTTCCTACAGGGCCAGAACAGTGAGCTTGCTCAGAACAAAAGAACTGTGCTTCCCACACACGGGCCATATCTAGTTCAACTCTGCTTAGGAAACTGACAAGAACAGTAGATCCTCTTCAGCCCAATACACTGTAATTGCTGGGAACAGACGCCAGTGCTATTTGCACTGTGTATGGCAATTGGAGCACAATAGTGACTCGTCTTACCAGAAAACAACTCTTGCTCATAGAACAAAACACTTCATGTGACTCAACTCCATTTAGGACTGGGAAACAAACTCTAGCTTGCTTTACAAGAAACACACTCTGCTTTTGAGAAAAGAGCACTCTTCTACTCTACTGTGTTCCTATAGGGCCAGAACAGTGAGCTTGCTCAGAAAAAAAGAACTGTGCTTCCTAAACACACGGGCCATATCTAGTTCAACTCTTCTTAGGAAACTGACAAGAACAGTAGCTCCTCTTCAGTCCAATACACTGTACTTGCTGGGAACAGACGGGAGGGCTATTTGCACTGTGTATGGCAATGGGAGCACAATAGTGACTTTCCTTACCAGAAAACAACTCTTGCTCGTATTACCAGAAACTGCGTGTGATTCCACTCCATTTAGGAATGGGAAACAAAAGCTAGCTCGCCTTAAAAGAAACAGACTCTACGTTTGAGAAAAAAGCACTCTTCTACTCTACTGTGTTTTCTATGGGGTCCGAACAGTGAGCTTGCTCAGAACAAAAAAACTGTGCTTCCTCCACACACGGCCATATCTAGTTCAAGTCTGCTTAGGAACCTGACAAGAACAGTAGATCCTCTTCAGTCCAATACACTGTACTTGCTGGGAACAGACGCGAGTGCTATTTGCACAGTGTATGGCAATGGGAGCGCAATGTGACTTTCCTTACCAGAAAACAACTCTTGTTCGTAGGACCTGAAACTGCATGTGATTCAACTCCATTTAGGACTAGGAAACAAACGCTAGCTTGCCTTACAAGAAACACACTCTGCTTTTGAGAAAAGAGCACTCTTCTACTCTACTGTGTTCCTCTATGGCCAGAACAGTGAGCTTGCTCAGAACAAAAGGACTGTGCTTCCTACACACAGGGGCCATATCTAGTTCAACTCTGCTTAGGAAACTGACAAGAACAGTAGCTCCTCTTCAGTCCAATACACTGTACTTGCTCGGAACAGACGCGAGTGCTATTTGCACTGTGTATGGCAATGAGAGCACAATAGTGACTTTCCTTACCAGAAAACAACTCTTGCTCGTAGGACCAGATACTGCATGTGATTCAACTCCATTTAGGACTGGAAAACAAACGCTAGATCGCCTTAAAAGAAACACACTCTGCTTTTGAGAAAAGAGCACTCTTCTACTCTACTGTGTTTCCTATGGGGTCCGAACATTGAGCTTGCTCAGAACAAAAGTACTGTGCTTCCTACACACACGGCCATATCTAGTTCAATTCTGCTTAGGAACCTGACAAGAACAGTAGATCCTCTTCAGTCCAATACACTGTACTTGCTGGGAAAAGACGCGAGTGCTATTTGCCCTGTGTATGGCAATGGGAGCGCAATAGTGACTTTCCTTACCAGAAAAAAACTCTTGTTCGTAGGACCAGAAACTGCATGTGATTCAACTCCATTTAGGACTAGGGAACAAACGCTAGCTCGCCTTACAAGAAACACACTCTGCTTTTGAGAAAAGAGCACTTTTCTACTCTACTGTGTTTCCTATAGGGCCAGAACAGTGAGCTTGCTCAGAACATAAGAACTGTGCTTCCTACACACACGGGCCTTATCTAGTTCAACTCTGCTTAGGAAACTGACAAGAACAGTAGCTCCTCTTCAGTCCAATACACTGTACCTGCTGGGAACAGACGCGAGTGCTATTTGCACTGTGTATGGCAATGTGAGCACAATAGTGACTTTCCTTACCAGAAAACAACTCTTGCTCGTAGGACCAGAAACTGCATGTGATTCAACTCCATTTAGGACTGGGAAACAAACGCTAGCTCGCCTTACAAGAAACATACTCTGCTTTTGGGAAAAGAGCACTCTTCTATTCTACTTAGTTTTCTATGGGGTCCGAACAGTGAGCTTGCTCAGAACAAAAGAACTGTGCTTCCTACACACACGGCCATATCTAGTTCAATTCTGCTTAGGAAACTGACAAGAACAGTAGCTCCTCTTCAGTCCAATACACTGTACTTGCTGGGAACAGACACGAGAGCTATTTACCCTGTGTATGTCAATGGGAGCGCAATAGTGACTTTCCTTACCAGAAAAAAACTCTTGTTCATAGGACCAGAAACTGCATGTGATTCAACTCCATTTTGGACTAGGGAACAAACACTAGCTCGCCTTACAAGAAACACACTCTGCTTTTGAGAAAAGAGCACTTTTCTCCTCTACAGTGTTTCCTATAGGGCCAGAACAGTGAGCTTGCTCAGAACATAAGAACTGTGCTTCCTACACACACGGGCCTTATCTAGTTCAACTCTGCTTAGGAAACTGACAAGAACAGTAGCTCCTCTTCAGTCCGATACACTGTACTTGCTGGGAACAGACGCGAGTGCTATTTGCACTGTATATGACATTTGGAGCGCAACAGTGACTCTTCTTACCAGAAAACAACTCTTGCTCGTAGGACCAGAAACTGCATGTGATTCAACTCCATATAGGACTGGGAAAGAAACGCTAGAGCCCCTTACAAGAAACACAATCTGCTTTTGAGAAAAGAGCACTCTACTACTCTACTGTGTTTCCTATAGGGCCAGAACAGTGAGTTGCTCAGAACAAAAGAACTGTGCTTCCTACACACACGGCCATATCTAGTTCAACTCTGCTTAGGAACCTGACAAGAACAGTAGATCCTCTTCAGTCCAATACACTGTACATGCTGGGAACAGACGCGTGTGCTATTTGCCCTGTGTATGACAATGGGAGCACAATAGTGACTCTTTTTACCAGAAAACAACTCTTGCAGGTAGGACCAGAAACTGCATGTGATACAACTCCACTTAGGACTGGGAAACAAACACTAACTCGCCTTACAAGAAACACACTCTGATTTAGAGAAAAAAGCACTCTTCTACTCTATTGTGTTTCCTAGGAGGTCCGAAGAGTGAACTTGCTCAGAACAAAAGAACTGTGCTTCCTACATACACGGCCATATCTAGTTCAATTCTGCTTAGGAACCTGACAAGAACAGTAGACCCTCTTCAGTCCAATACACTGTACTGCTGGGAACAGACAACAGTGCTATTTGTCCTGTGTATGGCAATGGCAGCGCAATAGTGACTCTTCTTACCATAAAACAACTCTTGCTCGTAGGACCAGAAACTGCATGTGATTCCACTCCATTTAGGACTGGGAAACAAACGCTAGCTCGCCTTACAAGAAACACACTCTGCTTTAGATAAAAGAGCACTCTTCTACTCTACTGTGTTTCCTATAGGGCCAGAACAGTGAGCTTGCTCAGAATAAAAGAACTGTGCTTCCTACACTCGGGCCATATCTGGTTCAACTCTGCTTAGGAAACTGACAAGAACAGTAGCTCCTCTTCAGTCCGATACACTGTACTTCCTGGGAACAGACGGGACTGCTATTTGCACTGTGCATGGCTATTGGAGCACAATAGTGACTCGTCTTACCAGAAAACAACTCTTGCTCGTAGGACAAAAAACTGCGTGTGACTCAACTCCATTTAGGACTGGGAAACAAACGCGAGCTCGCCTTACAAGAAACACACTCTGCTTTTGAGAAAAGAGCACTCGCCTACTCTACTGTGTTTCCTATGGGTTCCGAACAGTGAGCTTGCTCAGAACAAAAAAACTGTGCTTCCTACACACACGGCCATATCTAGTTCAAGTCTGCTTAGGAACCTGACAAGAACAGTAGATCCTCTTCCATCCAATACACTGTACTTGCTGGGAAAAGACGCCAGGGTTATTTGTCCTGTGTATGGCAATGGCAGCGCAATAGTGACTCTTCTTACCAGAAAACAACTCTTGCTTGCAGGACCAGAAACTGCATGTGATTCAACTCCATTTAGGACTGGGAAACAAACGCTAGCTCGCCTTACAAGAAACACAATCTGCTTTTGAGAAAAGAGCACTCTTCTACTCTACTGTGTTTCCTATAGGGCCAGAACAGTGAGCTTGCTCAGAACAAAAGAACTGTGCTTCCCACACACACGGCCATATCTAGTTCAACTCTGCTGAGGAACCTGACAAGAACAGTAGCTCCTAATCAGTCCAATACACTGTACTTGAAGGGAAAAGACTCGAGTACTATTTGCACTGTGTATGGCATTTGGAGTGCAATAGTGACTCTTCTTACCAGAAAACAACTCTTGATCGTAGGACCAAAAACTGCATGTGACTCAACTCCATTTAGGACTGGGAAACAAACGCGAGCTCACCTTACAAGAAAAACACTCTGCTTTAGAGAAAAGAGCACTCTTCTACTCTACTGTGTTTCCTATGTGGTCCAAACAGTGAGCTTGCTCAGAGCAAAAGAACTGTGCTTCCTACACACACGGGCCATATCTCGTTCAACTCTTCTTAGGAAACTGACAAGAACAGTAGCTCCTTTTCAGTCCAATACACTGTACTTGCTGGGAACAGACGCGAGTTCTATTTGCACTGCGAATGGCAATTGGAGCACAATAGTGACTCGTCTTACCAGAAAACAACTCTTGCTCGTAGGACAAAAAACTGCATGTGACTCAACTCCATTTAGTACTGGGAAACAAACACTAGCTCGCCTTCCAAAAAACACACTCTGCTTTTGAGAAAAGAGCACTCTTCTACTCTACTGTTTCCAATGTGTTCCGAACAGTGAGCTTGCTCATAACAAAAAAACTGTGCTTCCAACAAACACGGCCATATCTAGTTCAAGTCTGCTTAGGAACCTGACAAGAACAGTAGATCCTCTTCAATCCGATACACTGTACTTGCTCGGAACAGACGGGAGGGCTATTTGCACTGTGTATGGAAATGGGAGCGCAATAGTGACTTTCCTTACCAGAAAACAACTCTTGCTCGTAGGACCAGAAACTACATATGATTCAACTCCATTTAGGACTGGAAAACAAATGCTAGCTCGCCTTACATGAAACACACTCTGCTTTTGAGAAAAGAGCACTCTTCTACACTACTGTGTTTCCTATGGGGTCTAAACAGTGAGCTTGCTCAGAACAAAAGAACTGTGCTTCCTACACACACGGGCCATATCTGGTTCAACTCTGCTTAGGAAACTGACAAGAACAGTAGCTCCTCTTCAATCCAATACACTGTATTTGCTCGGAACAGACGCGAGTGCTATTTGAACTGTGTATGGCAATTGGAGCACAATAGTGACTCGTCTTACCAGAAAACAACTCTTGCTCGTAGGACAAAAAACTGCATGTGACTCAACTCCATTTAGGACTGGGAAACAAACGCTAGCTCACCTTCCAAAAACACACTCTGCTTTTGAGAAAAGAGCACTCTTCTACTCTATTGTGTTTCCTATGTGTTCCGAACAGTGAGCTTGCTCAGAACAAAAAAACTGTGCTTCCTACACACACGGCCATATCTAGTTCAAGTCTCCTTAGGAAACTGACAAGAACAGTAGCTCCTATTCAGTCTGATACACTGTACTTGCTGGGAACAGACGCGAGTGCTATTTGCACTGTATATGGCATTTGGAGCGCAACAGTGACTCTTCTTACCAGAAAACAACTCTTGCTCATAGGACAAAAAACTGCATGTGACTCAACTCCATTAGGACTTGGAAACAAACGCGAGCTCGCCTTACAAGAAACACACTCTGCTTTTAAGAAAAGTGCACTCTTCTACTCTACTGTGTTTCCTATAGGGCCAGAACAGTGAGTTTGCTCAGAACATAAGAACTGTGCTTCCTACACACACGGGCCATATCTAGTTCAACTCTGCTTAGGAAACTGACAAGAACAGTAGCTCCTTTTCAGTCTGATACACTGTACTTGCTGGGAACAGACGCATGTGCTATTTGCACTGTGTATGGCAATGGGAGCGCTATAGTGACTTTCCTTACCAGAAAACAACTCTTGCTCATAGGACCAGAAACTGTATGTGATTCCACTCAATTTAGGACTGGGAAACAAACGCTAGCTCGCCTTCCAATAAACACACTCTGCTTTTGAGAAATGAGCACAATTCTACTCTACTGTGTTTCCTATGTGGTCCGAACAGTAAGCTTGCTCAGAACATTAGAACTGTGCTTCCTACAAACACGGGCCATATCTAGTTCAACTCTGCTTAGGAAACTGACAAGAACAGTAGCTCCTCTTCAGAACAATACACTGTACTTGCTCGGAACAGACGCGAGTGCTATTTGCACTGTGTATGGCAATTGGAGCACAATAGTGACTCGTCTTACCAGAAAACAACTCTTGCTCGTAAGACAAAAAACTGCATGTGACTCAACTCCATTTAGGACTGGCAAACAAACACTAGCTCGCCTTCCAAGAAACACACTCTGCTGTTGAGAAAAGAGCACTCTTCTACTCTACTGTTTCCTATGTGTTCCGAACAGTGAGCTTGCTCAGAATAAAAAAACTGTGCTTCCTACAAACACGGCCACATCTAGTTCAAGTCTGCTTAGGAACCTGACAAGAACAGTAGATCCTCTTCAGTCTCATACACTGTACTTGCTGGGAACAGACGGGAGGGCTATTTGCACTGTGTATGGCAATGGGAGCGCAATAGTGACTTTCCTTTCCAGAAAACAACTCTTGCTCGTAGGAACAGAAACTGCATGTGACTCAACTCCATATAGGACTGGTAAACAAACGCTAGCTCCCCTTACAAGAAACACAATCTGCTTTTGAGAAAAGAGCACTCTACTACTCTACTGTGTTTCCTATAGGGCCAGAACAGTGAGCTTGCTCAGAACAAAAGAACTGTGCTTCCTACACACACGGCCATATCTAGTTCAACTCTGCTTAGGAACCTGACAAGAACAGTAGATCCTCTTCAGTCCAATACACTGTACTTGCTGGGAACAGACGCGTGTGCTATTTGCCCTGTGTATGACAATGGGAGCACAATAGTGACTCTTCTTACCAGAAAACAACTCTTGCTCGTAGGACCAGAAACTGCATGTGATTCAACTCCACTTAGGACTGGGAAACAAACCCTAACTCGCCTTACAAGAAACACACTCTGATTTAGAGAAAAAGCAAATTCTACTCTATTGTGTTTCCTAAGAGGTCCGAACAGTGAACTTGCTCAGAAAAAAAGAACTGTGCTTCCTACACACACGGCCATATCTAGTTCAATTCTGCTTAGGAACCTGACAAGAACAGTAGATCGTCTTCAGTCCAATACACTGTACTGCTGGGAACAGACAACAGTGCTATTAGTCCTGTGTATGGCAATGGCAGCGCAATAGTGACTCTTCTTACCATAAAACAACTCTTGCTCGTAGGACCAGAAACTGCATGTGATTACACTCCATTTAGGACTGGGAAACAAACACTAGCTCGACTTACAAGAAACACACTCTGCTTTTGAAAAAAGAGCACTCTTCTACTCTACTGTTTTCTATGTGTTCCGAACAGTGAGCTTGCTCAGAACAAAAAAACTGTGCTTCCTACAAACACGGCCACATCTAGTTCAAGTCTGCTTAGGAAATTGACAAGAACAGTAGATCCTCTTCAGTCCGATACACTGTACTTGCTGGGAACAGACGGGAGGGCTATTTGCACTGTGTAAGGCAATGGGAGCGCAATAGTGACTTTCCTTACCAGAAAACAACTCTTGCTCGTAGGACGAGAAACTGCATGTGATTCAACTACATTTAAGACTGGGAAACAAATGCTAGCTCGCCTTACATGATACACACTCTGCTTTTGAGAAAAGAGCACTCTTCTACTCTACTGTGTTTCCTATGGGGTCCAAACAGTGAGCTTGCTCAGAACAAAAGAACTGTGCTTCCTACACACACGGGCCATATCTAGTTCAACTCTGCTTAGGAAACTCACAAGAACAGTAGCTCCTCTTCAGTCCAATACACTGTACTTGCTCGGAACAGACGCGAGTGCTATTTGCACTGTGTATGGCAATTGGAGCACAATAGTGACTCGTCTTACCAGAAAACAACTCTTGCTCGTAGGACCAGAAACTGCATGTGATTCAACTCCATTTAGGACTGGGAAACAAACGCTAGCTCGCCTTACAAGAAACAAACTCTGCTTTTGAGAAAAGAGGACTGTTCTACTCTACTGTGTTTCCTATGTGGTTCAAACAGTGAGCTTGCTCAGAACAAAAGAACTGTGCTTCCTACACACACGGCCATATCTAGTTCAATTCTGCTTAGGAACCTGACAAGAACAGTAGATCCTCTACAGTCCAATACACTGTACTTGCTGGGAAAAAACGCCAGTGCTATTTGTCCTGTGTATGGCAATGGCAGCGCAATAGTGACTCTTCTTACCATAAAACAACTCTTGCTTGTAGGACCAGAAACTGCATGTGATTCAACTCCATTTAGGACTGGGAAACAAACGGTAGGTCGCCTTACAAGAAACACACTCTGCTTTAGAGAAAAGAGCACTCTTCTACTCTACTGTGTTTCCTATGGGGTCCAAACAGTGAGCTTGCTCAGAACAAAAGAACTGTGCTTCCTACACGGGAAATATCAAGCTCAACTCTGCTTAGGAAACTGACAAGAACAGTAGCTCCTATTCAGTCCAATACACTATACTTGCTGGGAACAGATGCGAGAGCTATTTGCACTGTGTATGGCATTTGGAGCGCAATAGTGACTCTTCTTACCAGAAAACAACTCTTGCTCGTAGGACCGAAAACTGCAGAGACTCAACTCCATTTAGGACTGGGAAACAAACGCGAGCTCGCCTTACAAGAAACACACTCTGCTTTAGAGAAAAGAGCACTCTTCTACTATACTGTGTTTCCTATGGCGTCCGAACAGTGAGCTTGCTCAGAATAAAAAAACTGTGCTTCCTTCACACACGGCCATATCTAGTTCAAATCTGCTTAGGAACCTGACAAGTACAGTAGATCCTCTTCCGTCAAATACACTGTACTTGCTGCGAAAAGACGCCAGTGCTATTTGTCCTGTGTATGGCAATGGCAGCGCAATAGTGACTATTCTTACCAGAAAACAACTCTTGTTTTTAGGACCAGAAACTGCATGTGATTCAACTCCATATTGGACTGGGAAACAAACGCTAGCTCGCCTTACAAGAAACACACTCTGCTTTTGAGAAAAGAGCACTCTTCTACTCTACTATGTTTCCTATAGGGCCAGAACAGTGAGCTTGCTCAGAACAAAAGAACTGTCCTTCCTACACACACGGCCATATCTAGTTCAACTCTGCTTAGGAACTTGACAAGAACAGTAGATCCTCTTCAGTCCAATACACTGTGCATGCTGGGAACAGACGCGAGTGCTATTTGCCCTGTGTATGACAATGGGAGCACAATAGTGACTCTTCTTAGCAGAAAACAACTCTTGCTCGTCGGACCAGAAACTGCATGTGATGCAACTCCATTTAGGACTGGGAAACAAATGCTAGCTCGCCTTACAAGAAACATACTCTGATTTAGAGAAAAAAGCACTCTTCTACTCTATTGTGTTTCCTAAGAGGTCCGAACAGTGAACTTGCTCAAACCAAAAGAACTGTGCTTCCTACACACACGGCCATATCTAGTTCAATTCTGCTTAGGAACCTGACAAGAACAGTAGATCCTCTTCAGTCCAATACACTGTACTTGCTGGGAACAGACTCCAGTGCTATTTGTCCTGTGTATGTCAATGGCAGCGCAATATTTACTATTCTTACCATAAAACAACTCTTGACAATAGGACCAGAAACTGCATGGGATTCAACTCCATTTAGGACTGGGAAACAAACGCTAGCTCTCCTTACAAGAAACACACTCTGCTTTTGAGAAAAGAGCACTCTTCTACTCTACTGTGTTTCCTATGGGGTCCAAACATTTAGCTTGCTCAGAACAAAAGAACTGTGCTTCCTACACACACCGACCATATCTAGTTCAGCTCTCCTTAGGAAACTGACAAGAACAGTAGCTCCTATTTAGTCCAATACACTGTACTTGCTGGGAACAGACGCGAGTGCTATTTGCACTGTGTATGGCAATGGGAGCACAATAGTAACTTTCCTTACCAGAAAACAACTCTTGCTCATAGGACCGGAAACTGCCTGTGATTGAACTCCAATTAGGGCTAGGAAACAAACGCTAGCTCACCTTACAAGAAACACACTTTTCTTCTGAGAAACGAGCACTCTTCTACTCTACTGTGTTTCCTATGAGGTCCGAACAGTGAGCTTGCTCCGAACAAAAAAAAACGTGATTCCTACACACACCGTCACACCTAGTTCAATTCTGCTTAGGAACCTGACAAGAACAGTAGATCCTCTTCAGTCAAATACACTGTACTGCTGGGAACAGACGCCAGTGTTATTTGTCCTGTGTAGGGCAATGGCAGCGCAATATTGACTCTTCTTATCAGAAAACAACTCTTGCTCATAGGACCAGAAACTGCATGTGATTCAACTCCATTTAGGACTGGGAAACAAACGCTAGCTTGCCTTACAAGAAACACACTCTGCTTTTGAGAAAAGAGCAAAATTCAACTCTACTGTGTTTCCTATGGGGTCCAAACAGTGAGCTTGCTCAGAACAAAAGAACTGTGCTTCCTACACACACGGCCATATCTAGTTCAATTCTGCTTAGGAACCTGACAAGAACAGTACATCCTCTTCAGTCCAATACACTGTACTTGCTGGGAACAGACACCAGGGGAATTTGTCCTCTGTATGGCAATGGCAGCGCAATAGTAACTCTTCTTACCATAAAACAACTCTTGCTCGTAGGACCAGAAACTGCATGTGATTCAACTCCATTTAGGACTGGGAAACAAACGCTAGCTCACCTTACAAGAAACACACTCTGCTTTAGAGAAAGAGCACTCTTCTACTCTACTGTGTTTCCTGTTGGGCCAGAACAGTGAGCTTGCTCAGAACAAAAGAACTGTGCTTCCTACACACGGGCCATATCTAGTTCAACTCTGCTTAGGAAACTGACAAGAACAGTAGCTTTTATTCAGTCCAATACACTGTACTTGCTGGGAACAGACGCGAGTGCTATTTGCACTGTGTATGGCAATTGAAGCACAATAGTGACTCTTCTTACCAGAAAACAACTCTTGCTCGTAGGACCAAAAACTGCCTGTGACAACTCCATTTAGGACTGGTAAACAAAGGCGAGCTCGCCTTACAAGAAGCACACTCTGCTTTAGAGAAAAGAGCACTCTTCTACTCTACTGTGTTCCTTAAGGGGTCCGAACAGTGAGCTTGCACAGAACAAAAAAACTGTGCTTCCTACAAACATGGCCATATCTAGTTCAAGTCTGATTAGGAACCTGACAAGAACAGTAGATCCTCTTCCGTCCAATACACTGTACTTGCTGGGAAGAGACGCCAGTGCTATTTGTCCTGTGTATGGCAATGGCAGCGCAATAGTGTCTCTTCTTACCAGAAAACAACTCTTGCTTGTAGGACCAGAAACTGCATGTGATTCAACTCCATTTAGGACTGGGAAACAAACGCTAGCTCGCCTTACAAGAAACACACTCTGCTTTAGAGAAAAGAGCACTCATCTACTCTACTGTGTTTCCTATGGCCTCCGAACAGTGAGCTTGCTGAGAACAAAAAAACTGTGCTTCCTACACACACGGCCATATCTAGTTCAACTCTGCTTAGGAACCTGACAAGAACAGTAGATCCTTTTTAGTCCAATACAGTGTACATGCTGGGAACAGACGCGTGTGCTATTTGCCCTGTGTATGACAATGGGAGCACAATAGTTACTCTTCTTAGCAGAAAACAATTCTTGCTCGTAGGACCAGAAACTGCATGTGATTCAACTCCATTTAGGACTGTGAAACAAACACTAACTCGCCTTACAAGAAACACACTCTGAGTTAGAGAAAAAAGCACTCTTCTACTCTATTTTGTTTCCTAAGAGGTCCGAACAGTGAACTTGCTCAGAACAAAAGAACTGTGCTTCCTACACACACGGCCATATCTAGTTCAATTCTGCTTAGGAACCTGACAAGAACAGTAGATCCTCTTCACTCCAATACACTGTACTTGCTGGGAAGAGACTCCAGTACTATTTGTCCTGTGTATGGCAATGGCAGCACAATAGTGACTCTTCTTAACAGAAAACAACTCTTGCTCATAGGACTGGAAACTGCCTGTGATTGAACTCCATTTAGGACTAGGAAACAAAAGCTAACTCGCCTTACATAAACACACTCTGCTTTGAGAAAAGAGCACTCTTCTACACTACTGTGTTTCCTATGAGGTCCGAACAGTGAGCTTGCTCAGAACAAAAAATCGAGCTTCCTACACACACTGCCACACCTAGTTCAATTCTGCTTAGGAACCTGACAAGAACAGTAGATCCTCTTCAGTCCAATACACTGTACTGCTGGGAACAGACAACAGTGCTATTTGTCCTGTGTATGGCAATGGCAGTGCAATAGTGACTCTTCTTACCATAAAACAACTCTTGCTCGTAGGACCAGAAACTGCATGTGATTCAACTCCATTTAGGACTGGGAAACAAACGCTAGCTCGCCTTACAAGAAACACACTCTGCTTTATTGAAAAGAGCACTCTTCTACTCTACTGTGTTTCCAATAGGGCCAGAACAGTGAGCTTGCTCAGAACAAAAGAACTGTGCTTCCTACACACGGGCCATATCTAGTTCAACTCTGCTTAGGAAACTGACAAGAACAGTAGCTCCTCTTCAGTCCGATATGCTGTACTTCCTGGGATCAGAAACGAGTGCTATTTGCACTGTGTATGGCAATGGGAGCGCAATAGAGACTTTCCTTACCAGAAAACAACTCTTGCTCGTAGGACCAGAAACTGCATGTGATTCAACTCAATTTAGGACTGGGAAACAAATGCCAGCTCGCCTTACATGAAACACACTCTGCTTTTGAGAAAAGAGCACTCTTCTACTCTACTGTCTTTCCTAAGGGGTCCGAACAGTGAGCTTGCTCAGAACAAAAGAACTGTGCTTCCTACACACACGGGCCATATCTAGTTCAACTCTGCTTAGGAAACTCACAAGAGCAGTAGCTCCTATTCAGTCCAATACACTGTACTTGCGGGGAACAGACGCGAGTGCTATTTGCACTGTGTATGGCTATTGGAGCACAATAGTGACTCGTCTTACCAGAAAACAACTCTTGCTCGTAGGACAAAAAACTGCATGTGACTCAACTCCATTTATGACTGGGAACCATCGCTAGCTCACCTTCCAAGAAACACACTCTGCTTTAGGGAAAAGAGCACTCTATCCTCTACTGTGTTTCCTATGGGTTCTGAACAGTGAGCTTGCTCAGAACAAAAGAACTGTGCTTCCTAAACACGCGGGACATATCTTGTTCAACTCTGCTTAGGAAACTGACAAGAACAGTAGCTCCTCTTCAGTCCGATACACTGTACTTGCTGGGAACAGACGTGAGTGCTATTTGCACTGTGTATGGCAATGGGAGCGCAATAGTGACTTTCCTTACCAGAAAACAACTCTTGCTCGTAGGACCAGAAACTGCATCGGATTCAACTCCATATAGGACTGGGAAACAAACGCTAGCTCGCCTTACAAGAAACACAATCTGCTTTTGAGAAAAGAGCACTCATCTACTCTACTGTGTTTCCTATAGGGCCTGAACAGTGATCTTGCTCAGAACAAAAGAACTGTGCTTCCTACACACACGGCCATAACTAGTTCAACTCTGCTTAGGAAACTGACAAGAACAGTAGCTCCTATTCAGTCCAATACACTGTACTTGCTGGGAACACACGCGAGTGCTATTTGCATTGTGTATGTCAATGGGAGCGCAATAGTGACTTTCCTTACAAGAAAACAACTCTTGCTCGTATTACCAGAAATTGTATGTGATTCAACTCCATTTAGGACTGGGAAACAAATGCTAGCTCGCCTTACAAGAAACACAATCTGCTTTAGAGAAAAGAGCACTCTTCTACTCTACTGTGTTTCCTATGGGGACCGAACAGTGAGCTTGCTCAGAACAAAAAAACTGTGCTTCCTACACACACGGCCATATCTAGTTCAAGTCTGCTTAGGAACCTGACAAGAACAGTAGATCCTCTTCAGTCCAATATACTGTACTTCCTGGGAACAGACGCCAGTGCTATTTGTCCTGTGTATGGCAATGGCAGCGCAATAGTGACTCTTCTTACCAGAAACAACTCTTGCTCTTAGGACCAGAAACTGCATGGGATTCAACTCCATTTAGGACTGGAAAACAAACACTAGCTCGCCTTACAAGAAACACACTCTGCTTTTGAGAAAAGAGCCCTCTTCTACTCTAAAGTGTTTCCTGTAGGGCCAGAACAGTGAGCTTGCTCAGAACAAAAGAACTGTGCTTCCTACACACACGGACCATATCTCGTTCAACTCTGCTTAGGAAACTGACAAGAACAGTAGCTCCTATTCAGTCCAATACACTGTACTTGCTGGGAACAGACGCGAGTGCTATTTGCACTGTGTATGGCAATTGGAGCACAATAGTGACTCTTCTTACCAGAAAACAACTCTTGCTCGTAGGAGCAAAAACTGTATGTGACTCAACTCCATTTAGGACTAGGAAACAAACGCTAGCTCGCCTTACAAGAAACACACTCTGCTTTTGAGAAAAGAGCACTCTTCTACTCTACTGTGTTTCCTATAGGGCCAAAAGAGTGAGCTTGCTCAGAACAAAAGAACTGTGCTTCCTAAACACACGGTCATATCTAGTTCAATTCTGCTTAGGAAACTGACAAGAATAGTAGATCCTCTTCAGTCCAACACAATGTACTTGCTGGGAACAGACGCGAGTGCTATATGCCCTGTGTATGACAATGGGAGCGCAATAGTGACTCTTCTTACCAGAAAACAACTCTTGCTCCTAGGACCAGAAACTGCATGGGATTCAACTCCATTTAGGACTGGAAAACAAACACTAGCTCGCCTTACAAGAAACACACTCTGCTTTTGAGAAAAGAGCCCTCTTCTACTATAAAGTGTTTCCTGTAGGGCCAGAACAGTGAGCTTGCTCAGAACAAAAGAACTGTGCTTCCTACACACACGGACCATATCTCGTTCAACTCTGCTTAGGAAACTGACAAGAACAGTAG
This sequence comes from Peromyscus eremicus, assembly GCF_949786415.1. Classification (NCBI taxonomy): domain Eukaryota; kingdom Metazoa; phylum Chordata; class Mammalia; order Rodentia; family Cricetidae; genus Peromyscus; species Peromyscus eremicus. The sequence goes on from NW_026734465.1 coordinate 170,770, forward strand.
CTCCTATTCAGTCCAATACACTGTACTTGCTGGGAACAGACGCGAATGCTATTTGCACTGTGTATGGCAATTGGAGCACAATAGTGGCTCTTCTTACCAGAAAACAACTCTTGCTCGTAGGAGCAAAAACTGCATGTGACTCAACTCCATTTAGGACTGGGAAACAAACGCTAGCTCGCCTTACAAGAAACACACTCTGCTTTTGAGAAAAGAGCACTCTTCTACTCTACTGTGTTTCCTATAGGGCCAAAAGAGTGAGCTTGCTCAGAACAAAAGAACTGTGCTTCCTAAACACACGGTCATATCTAGTTCAATTCTGCTTAGGAAACTGACAAGAATAGTAGATCCACTTCAGTCCAAAACAATGGACTTGCTGGGAACAGACGCGAGGGCTATATGTCCTGTGTATGACACTGGGAGCGCAATAGTGACTCTTCTTACCAGAAAACAACTCTTGCTCCTAGGACCAGAAACTGCATGGGATTCAACTCCAGTTAAGACTGGGAAACAGATTCTAGCTCGCCTTACAAAAAACACACTCTGCTTTTGAGAAGAGAGCACTCTTCTACTCTACTGTGTTTCCTATGGGGTCAAAACAGTGACCTTGCTCAGAACAAAAGAACTGTGCTTCCTACACACACGGACCATATCTAGTTCAACTCTGCTTAGGAACCTGACAAGAACAGTAGCTCCTCTTCAGTCCAATACACTGTACTTGCTGGGAACAGACGCGAGTGCTATTTGCACTGTGTATGGCAATTGGAGCACAATAGTGACTCGTCTTACCAGAAAACAACTCTTGCTCGTAGGACAAAAAACTGCATGTGACTCAACTCCATTTAGGACTGGGAAACAAACGCGAGTTTGCCTTACAAGAAACACACTCTGCTTTTGAGAAAAGAGCACTCTTCTACTCAACTATGTTTCCATTAAGACCAAAACAGTGAGCTTGCTCAGAACAAAAGAACTGTGCTTCCTACACATACGGTCATATCTAGTTTAATTCTGCTTAGGAAATTGACAAGAATAGTAGATCCTCTTCAGTGAAATACACTGTACTTGCTGGGAACAGATGCCAGTGCTATTTGTCCTGTGTATGGCAATGGCAGCGCAATAGTGACTATTTTTACCATAAAACAACTCTTGCTCGTAGGACCAGAATCTGCATGTGATTCAACTCCATTTAGGACTGGGACACAAACGCTAGCTCGCCTTACAAGAAACACACTCTGCTTTTGAGAAAAGAGCACTGTTCTACTCTACTGTGTTTCCTATAGGGCCAGAACAGTGAGCTTGCTGAGAACAAAAGAACTGTGCTTCCTACACAAACGGACCATATCTAGTTCAACTATGCTTTGGAAACTAACAAGAACAGTAGCTCCTATTCAGTCCAATACACTGTACTTGCTGGGAACAGACGCGAGTGCTATTTGCACTGTGTATGGCAATTGGAGCGAAATAGTGACTCTTCTTACCAGAAAACAACTCTTGCTCGTAGGACCAAAAACTGCATGTGACTCAACTCCATTTAGGACTGGGAAACAAACGATAGCTCGTTTTACAAGAAACACACTCTGCTTTTGAGAAAAGAGCACTCTTCTACTCTACAGTGTTTCCTATCGGGCCAGAACAGTGAGCTTGCTGAGAACAAAAGAACTGTGCTTCCTACACACACGGACCATATCTAGTTCAACTCTGCTTAGGAAACTGACAAGAACAGTAGCTCCTATTCAGCCCAATACACTGTACTTGCGGGGAACAGACACGAGTGTTATTTGCACTGTGTATGGCAATTAGAGCGCAATAGTGACTCTTCTTACCAGAAAACAACTCTTGCTCGTAATACCAAAAACTGCATGTGACTCAACTCCATTTAGGACAAGGAAACAAACGCGAGCTTGCCTTACAAGAAACACACTGTGCTTTAGAGAAAAGAGCACTCTTCTACTCTACTGTGTTTCCTATAGGGCCAGAACAGTGAGCTTGCTCAGAACATAATAACTGTGTTTCCTACACACACGGGCCATATCTAGTTCAACTCTGCTTAGGAAACTGACAAGAACAGTAGCTCCTCTTCAGTCCGATACACTGTACTTGCTTATAACAAACGCGAGTGCTATTTGCACTGTGTATGGCAATGGGAGCACAATAGTGACTTTCCTTACCAGAAAACAACTCTTGCTCGTAGGACCAGAAACTGCATGTGATTCAACTCCATTTAGGACTGGGAAACAAACGCTAGCTCGCCTTACAAGAAACACACTCTGCTTTTGAGAAAAGAGCACTCTTCTACTCTACTTTGTTTCCTATGGGGTCCAAACGGTGAGCTTGCTAAGAACAAAAGAACTGTGCGTCCTACACACAAGGACCATATGTAGTTCAATTCTGCTTAGGAAACTGACAAGAACAGTAGCTCCACTTCAGTCCAATACACTGTACTTGCTGGGAACAGACGCGAGTGCTATTTGCACTGTGTATGGCAATGAGACCACAATAGTGACTTTCCTTACCAGAAAACAACTCTTGCTCGTAGGGCCACAAAGTGCATGTGATTCAACGCCATTTAGGACTAGGAAACAAACGCTAGCTCGCCTTACAAGAAACACACTCTCCTTTTGAGAAAAGAGCAATCTTCTCCTCTACTGTGTTTCCTATGGGGTCCAAACAGTGAGCTTTCTCAGAACAAAAGAACTGTGCTTCCTACACACATGGACCATATCTAGTTAAACTCTGCTTAGGAAACTGTCAAGAACAAAAGCTCCTATTCAGTCCAATAAACTGTACTTGCTGGGAACAGACGCGAGTGCTATTTGCACTGTGTATGGCATTTGGAGCACAATAGTGACTCTTCTTACCAGAAAACAACTCTTTCTCGTAGGACCAAAAACTGCATGTGACTCAACTCCATTTATGACTGGGAAACAAACGCAAGCACGCCTTACAAGAAACACACTCTGCTTTAGAGAAAAGAGCACTCTTCTACTCTACAGTGTTTCCTATAGGGCCAGAACAGTGAGCTTGCTCAGAACATAATAACTGTGCTTCCTACACACACGGGCCATATCTACTTCAACTCTGCTTAGGAAACTGACAAGAACAGTAGCTCCTCTTCAGTCCGATACACTGTACTTGCTGAGACCAGACTCGAGTGCTATTTGCACTGTGTATGGCAATTGGAGCACAATAGTGACTTTCCTTACCAGAAAACAACTCTTCCTCGTAGGACAAAAAACTGCATGTGACTCAACTCCATTTAGGACTGGGAAACAAACTCTAGCTCGCCTTACAAGAAACACACTCTGCTTTTGAGAAAAGAGCATTCTTCTACTCTACTGTGTTTCCTATAGGGCCAGAACAGTGAGGTTGCTCAGAACAAATGAACTGTGCTTCCTAGACACACGGGCCATATCTAGTTCAACTTTGCTTAGGAAACTGAGAAGAATAGTAGCTCCTCTTCAGTCCAATACACTGTACTTGCTGGGAACAGACGGGAGTGCTATTTGCACTGTGTATGGCAATGGGAGCGATATAGTGACTTTCCTTACCAGAAAACAACTCTTGCTCATAAGACCAGAAACTGTATGTGATTCAACACTATTTATAACTGGGAAACAAACGCTAGCTCACATTACATGAAACACGCTCTGCTTTAGAGAAAAGAGCATTCTTCTACTCTACTGTGTTTCCTATAGGGCCAGAACAGTGAGCTTGCTCAGAACATAATAACTGTGCTTCCTAGACACACGGGCCATATCTAGTTCAACTCTGCTTAGGAAACTGACAAGAACAGTAGCTCCTTTTTACTCCAATACACTGTACTTGCTGGGAACAGACGGGAGTGCTATTTGCACTGTGTATGGCAATGGGAGCACAATAGTGACTATCCTTACCAGAAAACAACTCTTGCTCGTAGGACCAGAAACTGCATGTGATTCAACTCCATTTAGGACTGGGAAACAAATGCAAGCACGCCTTACAAGAAACACACTCTGCTTTTGAGAAAGGAGCACTCTTCTACTCTACTGTGTTTCCTATGGGGTCCGAACAGTGAGCTTGCTCAGAACAAAAGAACTGTGCTTCCTACACACATGGCCATATCTATTTCAATTCTGCTTAGGAACCTGTCAAGAACAGTAGATCCTCTTCAGTCCAATACACTGTACTTTCTGGGAACAGACGCCAGTGCTATTTGTCCTGTGTATGGCAATGGCAGCGCAATAGTGACTCTTCTTACCATGAAACAACTCTTGCTCGTAGGACCAGAAACTGTATGTGATTCAACTCCATTTAGCACTGGGAAACAAACGCTAGCTCGCCTTACAAGAAACACACTCTGCTTTTGAGAAAAGAGCACTCTTCTACTCTACTGTGTTTCCTAGAGGGCCAGAACAGTGAGTTTGCTCAGAACAAAAAAACTGTGCTTCCTACACACGGGCCATCTAGTTCAACTCTGCTTAGGAAATTGACAAGAACAGTAGCTCCTATACATTCCAATACACTGTACTTGCTGGGAACAGACGCGAGTGCTATTTGCACTGTGTATGGCAATGGGAGCGCAATAGTGACTTTCCTTACCAGAAAACAACTCTTGCTCATAGGACCAGAAACTGCATGTGATTCAACTCCATATAGGACTGGGAAACAAACGCTAGCTCGCCTTACAAGAAACACACTCTGCTTTTGAGAAAAGAGCACACTTCTACTCTACTGTGTTTCTTATGGGGTCTGAACAGTGAGCTTGCTCAGAAAAAAAGAACTGTGCTTCCTACACATACGGCCATATCTACTTCAAATCTGCTTAGGAACCTGACAAGAACAGTAGATCCTATTCAGTCCAATACACTGTACTTGCTGGGAACAGACGCATGTGCTATTGGTCCTGTGTATGGCAATGGGAGCGCAATAGTGACTCTTCTTACCAGAACACAAGTCTTGCTGGTAGTACCAAAAACTGCCTGTGACTCAACTCCATTTAGGACTGGGGAACAAACGCGATCTCGCCTTACAAGAAACACACTCTGCTTTAGAGAAAAGAGCACTCCTCTACTCTACTGTGTTTCCTATAGGGCCAGAACATTGAGCTTGCTCAGACCATAATAACTGTGCTTCCTAGAAACACGGGCCATATCTAGTTCAACTCTGCTTAGAAAACTAAGAAGAACAGTAGCTCCTCTTCACTCCAATACACTGTACTTGCTGGGAACAGACGCGAGTGCTATTTGCACTATGTATGGCAATGGGAGCACAATAGTGACTTTCCTTACCAGAAAACAACTCTTGCTCTTAGGACCAGAAACTGCATGCAATTCAACTCCATTTAGGACTGGGAAACAAAAGCTAGCTCGCCTTACAAGAAACACACTCTGCTTTAGAGAAAAGAGCACTCTTCTATTCTACTGTGTTTCCTATGGGGTCCAAACAGTGAGCTTGCTCAGAACAAAAGAACTGTGCTTCCTACACACACGGCCATATCTAGTTCAATTCTGCTTAGGAACCTGACAAGAACAGTAGATCCTCTTCAGTCCAATACACTGTACTTGCTGTGATCAGACTCCAGTGATATTTGCACTGTGTATGGCAATGAGAACGCAATAGTGACTTTCCTTACCAGAAAACAACTCTTGCTCGTAGGAATAGAAACTATATGTGATTCAATGCCATTTAGGACTGGGATACAAATGCTAGCTTGCCTTACAAAAGCACACTCTGCTTTTGCGAAAAGAGCACTCTTCTACTCTACTGTGTTTCCTATAGGGCAAGAACAGTGAGCTTGCTCAGATCAAATTAAGTGTGCTTCCTACACACACAGATAATATCTAGTTCAACTCTGCATACGAAACTGACAAGAACAGTAGCTCCTCTTCAGTCCAATACACTGTACTTGCTGGGAACAGACGCGAGTGCTATTTGCACTGTGTATGGCAATGAGAACACAATAGTGACTTTCCTTACCAGAAAACAACTTTTGCTCGTAGGACCCTAAACTGCATGTGATTCAACGCCATTTAGGACTGGGAAACAAATGCTAGCTCGCCTTACAAGAAACACACTCTGCTTTAGAGAAAAGAGCACTCTTCTACTCCACAGTGTTTCCTAGGGGTCCAAACAGTGAGCTTGCTCAGAAAAAAAGAACTGTGCTTCCTACACACACGGACCATATCTAGTTCAACTCTGCTTAGGAAACTGACAAGGACAGTAGCTCCTCTTCAGTCCGATACACTGTAATTGATGGGAACAGATGCTAGTGCTATTTGCACTGTGTATGGCAATGGGAGCACAATAGTGACTTTCCTTACCAGAAAACAACTCTTGTTCGTAGGACCAGAAACTGCATGTGATTCAACTCCATTTAGGACTAGGAAACAAACACTAGCTCGCCTTACAAAAACCACTCTGCTTTTGAGAAAAGAGCACTCTTCTACTCTACTGTGTTTCCTATAGGGCCAGAACAGTGAGCTTGCTCAGAACAAATGAACTGTGCTTCCTAGACACACGGGCCATATCTAGTTCAACTCTGCTTAGGAACCTGACAAGAACAGTAACTCCTCTTCAGTCCAATACACTGTACTTGCTGGGAACAGACGGGAGTGCTATTTGCACTGTATATGGCAATGGGAGCGCAATAGTGACTTTCCTTACCAGAAAACAACTCTTGCTCGTAGGACCAGAAACTGCATGTATTATACTCCATTTAGGACTGGGAAACAAACGCTAGCTCGCCTTACAAAAAACACACTCTGCTTTTGAGAAAAGAGCACTGTTCTACTCTAATGTGTTTCCTACGGGTCCCAACAGTGAGCTTGCTCAGAACAAAAGAACTGTGCTTCCTACACAAACGGCCATATCTAGTTCAATTCTGCTTAGGAACCTGACAAGAACAGTAGATCCTCTTCATTCCAATACACTGTACTTGCTGCAATCAGACTCCAGTGATATTTGCACTGTGTATGGCAATGAGAACGCAATAGTGACTTTCCTTACCAGAAAACAACTCTTGCTCGTAGGAATAGAAACTGCATGTGATTCAATGCCATTTAGGACTGGGATACAAATGCTAGCTTGCCTTACAAAAACACACTCTGCTTTTGCGAAAAGAGCACTCTTCTACTCTACTGTGTTTCCTATAGGGCCAGAACAGTGAGCTTGCTCAGAACATAAGAACTGTGCTTTCTACACACACGGTCCTTATCTAGTTCAACTCTGCATAGGAAACTGACAAGAACAGTAGCTCCTCTTCAGTCCATTACACTGTACTTGCTGGGAACAGACACGAGGGCTATTTGCACTGTGTATGGCAATGAGAACACAATAGTGACTTTCCTTACCAGAAAACAACTCTTGCTCGTAGGACCCTAAACTGCATGTGATTCAACGCCATTTAGGACTGGGAAACAAATGCTAGCTCGCCTTACAAGAAAAACACTCTGCTTTAGAGAAAAGAGCACTCTTCTACTCCACTGTGTTTCCTAGGGGTCCAAACAGTGAGCTTGCTCAGAACAAAAGAACTGTGCTTCCTACACACACGGACCATATCTAGTTCAACTCTGCTTAGGAAACTGACAAGAACAGTAGCACCTATTCAGTCCAATACACTGTACTTGCTGGGAACAGACGCGAGTGCTATTTGCACTGTGTATGGCAATGGGAGCGCAATGTGACTTTCCTTACCAGAAAACAACTCTTGTTCGTAGGACCAGAATCTGCATGTGATTCAACTCCATTTAGGACTGGAAACAAACGCTAGCTTGCCTTACAAAAACCACACTCTGCTTTTGAGAAAAGAGCACTCTTCTACTCTACTGTGTTTCCTATGGTTTCCGAAAAGTGAGCTTCCTCAGAACAAAAGAACTGTGCTTCCTACACACACGGCCATATCTAGTTCAATTCTGATTAGGAACCTGACAAGAGCAGTAGATCCTCTTCAGTCCAATACACTGTACTTGCTGTGAACAGACGCCAGTGCTATTTGTCCTGTGTATGGCAATGGCAGCACAATAGAGACTATTCTTAACATAAAACACCTCTTGCTCGTAGGACCAGAAAGTGCATGTGATTCCACTCCATTTAGGACTGGGAAACAAAAGCTAGCTCGCCTTACAAGAAACACACTCTGCTTTAGAGAAAAGAGCACTCTTCTACTCTACTGTGTTTCCTATGGGGTCCAAACAGTGAGCTTGCTCAGAACAAAAGAACTGTGCTTCCTACACACACGGACCATATGTAGTTCAACTCTGCTTAGGAAACTGACAAGAACAGTAGCTCCTATTCAGTCTAATACACTGTACTTGCTGGGAAAAGCCTCGAGTGCAATTTGCCCTGTGAATGGCAATTGGAGCGCAATAGTGACTTTCCTTACCAGAAAACAACTCTTGTTTGTAGGACCAGAAACTGCATGTGATTCAACTCCATTTCGGACTAGGAAACAAACGCTATCTCGCCATACAAGAAACACACTCTGCTTTTGAGAAAAGAGCACTCTTCTACTCTACTGTGTTTCCTATGGAGTCTGAACAGTGAGCTTGCTCAGAACAAAAGAAATGTCCTTCCTACACACACGGCCATATCTAATTCAATTCTGCTTAGGAACCTGACAAGAGCAGTAGATCCTCTTCAGTCCAATACACTGTACTTGCTGGAAACAGACGCCAGTGCTATTTGTCCTGTGTATGGCAATGGGAGCGCAGTAGTGACTCTTCTTACAAGAAAACAACTCTTGCTCGTAGGACCAGAAACTGCATGTGATTCAACTCTGTTTCGGACTGGGAAACAAACACTAGCTAGCCTTACAAGAAACACACTCTGCTTTTGAGAAAAGAGCACTCGCTTACTCTACTGTGTTTCCTATGTGGTCCGAACAGCGAGCTTGCTCAGAACAAAAGAACTGTGCTTCCTACACACACGGGCCATATCTAGTTCAACTCTGCTTAGGAAACTGACAAGAACAGTAGATCCTCTTCAGTCCAATACACTGTACATGCTGGGAACAGACGCCATTGCTATTTGCCCTGTGTATGAAAATGGGAGCGTAATAGTGACTCTTCTTAAAAGAAAACAACTCTTGCTCATAGGACCAAAAACTGCATGTGATTCAACTCCATTTAGGACTCGGAAACAAATGCTAGCTCGCCTTACAAGAAACACACTCTGCTTTTGAGAAAAGAGCACGCTTCTACTCTACTGTGTTTCCTATAGGGCCAGAACAGTGAGCTTGCTCAGAACAAAAGAACTGTGCTTCCTACACACACGGGCCATATCTAGTTCAACTCTGCTTAGGAAACTGACAAGAAGAGTAGATCCTCTTCAGTCCAATTCACTCTACATGCTGGGAATAGACGCCCGTGCTATTTGCCCTGTGTATGACAATGGGAGCACAATAGTGACAATTCTTACCAGAAAACAACTCTTGCTCGTAGGACCAGAAACTGCATAGGATTCATCTCCATTTAGGAATGGGAAAAAACGCTAGCTTGCCTTACAAGAAACACACTCTCCTTTTGAGAAAAGAGCATTCTTCTACTCTACTGTGTTTCCTATGGGGTCCGAACAGTGAGCTTGCTCAGAACAAAAGAACTGTGCTTCCTACACACACGGGCCATATCTAGTTCAACTCTGGTTAGAAAACTGACAAGAACACTATCTCCTCTTCTGTCCAATACACTGTACTTGCTGTGAACAGTCGCGAGCACTATTTGAACTGTGTGTGGCTAAGGGAGCACAATAGTGACTTTCCTTACCAGAAAACAACTCTTGCTCGTAGGACCAAAAACTGCATGTGATTCAACTCCAGTTAGGACTGGGAAACAAACCCTAGCTCGCCTTACAAGAAACACACTCTGCTTTTGAGAAAAGAGCACGCTTATACTCTACTGTGTTTCCTATAGGGCCAGAACAGTGAGCTTGCTCAGAACAAAAGAACTGTGCTTCCTAAACACACGGGCCATATCTAGTTCAACTCTGCTCAGGAAACTGACAAGAACATTAGACCCTCTTCAGTCCAATACACTGTACTTGCGGGGAACAGCCGCGAGTGCTATTTGCACTGTGTATGGCTATTGGAGCACAATAGTGACTCGTGTTACGAGAAAACAACTCTTGCTCGTAGGACAAAAAACTGCATGTGACTCAACTACATTTAGGACTGGGAAACAAACGCTAGCTCGCCTTACAAGGAACACACTCTGCTTTTGAGTAAAGAGCACTCTTCTACTCTACTGTGTTTCCTATGGGTTCCGAACAGTGAGCTTGCTCAGAACAAAAAAACAGTGCTTTCTACACACGGCCCTATCTAGTTCAACTCTGCTTAGGCAACTGACAAGAAAAGTAGCTCCACTTCAGTCTGATACACTGTAATTGCTGGGAACAGACGCGAGTGCTATTTGCACTGTGTATGTCAATGGGAGCACAATAGTGACTTTCCTTACCAGAAAACAACTCTTGCTCATAGGACCAGAAACTGCATGTGATTCAACTACATTTAGGACTGGAAAACAAATGCTAGCTCGCCTTACATGTAACACACTCTGCTTTTGAGAAAAAAACACTCTTCTACTCTTCTGTGTTTCCTATGGGGTCCAAACAGTGAGCATGCTCAGAACAAAACAACTGTGCTTCCTACACACACGGACCATATCTAGTACAACTCTGCTTAGGAATCTGACAAGAACAGTAGCTCCTCTTCAGTCCAATACACTGTACTTGCTGGGAACAGACGCGAGTGCTATTTGCACTGTGTATGGCAATCGGATCACAATAGTGACTCGTCTTACCAGAAAACAACTCTTGCTCATAGGACAAAAAACTGCATGTGACTCAACTCCATTTAGGACTGGGAAACAAACTCTAGCTCGCCTTACATGAAACACACTCTGCTTTTGAGAAAAGAGCACTCTTCTACTCTACTGTGTTTCCTGTAGGGCCAGAACAGTGAGCTTGCTGAGAAGAAAAGAACTGTGCTTCCTACACACACGGCCATATCTAGTTCAATTCTGATTAGGAACCTGACAAGAACAGTAGATCCTCTTCAGTCCAATACACTGTACTTGCTGGGAACAGAAGCCTGTGCTATTTGTCCTGTGTATGGCAATGGCAGCACAATAGTGACTATTCTTACCATAAAACAACTCTTGCTCGTAGGACAAGAAACTGCCTGGGATTCAACTCCATTTAGGACTGGGAAACAAACGCTAGCTCGTCTTACAAGAAAGACAATCTGCTTTAGAGAAAAGAGCACTTTTCTACTCTACTGTGTTTTCTATAGGGCCAGAACAGTGAGCTTGCTCAGAACAAAAGAACTGTGCTTCCTACACACACTGGCCATATCTAGTTCAACTCTGCTTAGGAAACTGACAAGAACAGTAGCTCCTCTTCAGTCCAATACACGGTACTTGCGGGGAACAGACGTGAGTGCTATTTGCACTGTGCATGGCTATTGGAGCACAATAGTGACTCGTCTTACCAGAAAACAACTCTTGCTCGTAGGACAAAAAACTGCTTGTGACTCAACTCCATTTAGAACTGGGAACCAAACGCTAGCTCGCCTTCCAAGAAACACACTCTGCTTTTGAGAAAAGAGCACTCTTCTACTCTACTCTGTTGCCTATGGGTTCCAAACAGTGAGCTTGCTCAGAACCCAAAAAAACTGTGCTTTCTACACACGGCCATATCTAGTTAAAGTCTGCTTAGGTACCTGACAAGAACAGTAGATACTCTTCGAACCAATACACTGTACTTGCGGGGAAAAGACGCCAGTGTTATTTGTCCTGTGTATGGCAATGGCAGCGCAATAGTGACTCTTCTTACCAGAACACAACTCTTGCTCCAAGGACCAGAAACTGCATGTGATTCAACTCCATTTAGGACTGGGAATCAAACACTAGCTCGCCTTACAAGAAACACACTCTGCTTTTGTGAAAAGAGTACTCTTCTACTCTACTGCGTTCCATATAGGGCCAGAACAGTGAGCTTGCTCAGAACATAATAACTGTGCTTCCTAAACACACGGGCCATATCTAGTTCAACTCTGCTTAGGAAACTGACAAGAACAGTAGCTCCTCTTCAATCCGATACACTGTACTTGCTGAGAAAAGACGCGAGTGCTATTTGCACTGTGTATGGCAAAGGGAGCGCAATAGTGACTTTCCTTACCAGAAAACAACTCTTGCTCGTAGGACCAGAAACTGCAATTGATTCAACTCCATTTAGAACTGGGAAACAAACTGTAGTTTGCCTTACAAAAAACACACTCTGCTTTTGAGAAAAGAGCACTCTTCTACTCTACTGTGTTTCCTATGGGGTCCGAACAGTGAGCTTGCTCAGAATAAAAGAACGGTGCTTCCTGCACACATGAACCATATCAAGTTCAACTCTGCTTAGGAAACTGACAAGAACAGTAGCTGCCCTTCAGTCCGATACACTGTACTTGCTGGGAACAGACGCGAGTGCTATTTGCACTGTGTATGGCAATGGGAGCGCAATAATGACTTTCCTTACCAGAAAACAACTCTTGCTCATAGGACCAGAAACTGCATGTGATTCAACTCCATTTAGGACTGGGAAACAAACACTAGCTCGCCTTACAAGAAACACACTCTTCTTTTGAGAAAAGAGCACTCTTCTATTCTCTTGTGTTTCCTATGTGGTCCAAACAGTGAGCTTGCTCAGAACAAAACAACTGTGCTTCCTACACACACGGACCATATCAAGTTCAATTCTGCTTAGGAACCTTACAAGAACAGTAGCTACTCTTCATTCCAATACACTGTACTTGCTGGGAACAGTTGCGAGTGCTATTTGCACTGTGTATGGCAATTGGAGCACAATAGTGACTCCTCTGACCAGAAAACAACTCTTGCTCGTAGGACAAAAAACTGCATGTGACTCAACTCCATTTAGGAAAGGGAAACAAACTCTAGCTCGCCTAACAAGAAACACACTCTGCTTTTGAGAAAAGAGCACTGTTCTACTCTACTGTGTTTCCTGTAGGGCCAGAACAGTCAGCTTGCTCAGAACAAAAGAACTGTGCTTCCTACACACACAGCATTATCTAGTTGAATTCTGATTAGGAACCTGACAAGAACAGTAGATCCTCTTCAGTTCAATACACTGTACTTGCTGGGAACAGACAACAGTGCTATTTGTTCTGTGTATGGCAATGGCAGCGCAATAGTGACTATTCTTACCATAAAACAACTCTTGCTCGTAGGACCAGAAACTGCATGTGATTCAACTCCATTTAGGACTGGGAAACAAACGCTAGCTCGCCTTACAAAAAACACACTCTGCTTTAGAGAAAAGGGCACTCTTCTACTCTACTGTTTTTCCTATAGGGCCAGAACAGTGAGCTTGCTCAGAACATAAGAACTGTGCTTCCTACACACACGGGCCATATCTAGTTCAACTCTGCTTAGGAAACTGACAAGAACAGTATCTCCTCTTCAGTCCAATACACTGTACTTGCTGGGAACAGACTCTAGTGCTATTTGTCCTGTGTAAAGCAACGGTCAGCGCAATAGTGACTCTTCTTACCATAAAACAACTCTTGCTCGTAGGACCAGAAACTGCATGTGATTCAACTCCATTTAAGACTGGGAAACAAACGCTAGCTCGCCTTACAAGAAACACACTCTGCTTTAGAGAAAAGAGCACTCCTCTACTCTACTGTGTTTCCTATAGGGCCAGAACAGTGAGCTTGCTCAGAACAAAAGAACTGTGCTTCCTACACACGGGCCATATCTAGTTCAACTCTGCTTAGGAAACTGACAAGAACAGTAGCTCCTATTCAGTCCAATACACTGTACTTGCTGGGACAGACGCGAGTGCTATTTGTACTGTGTATGGGATTTGGAGCGCAATAGTGACTCTTCTTACCAGAAAACAACTCTTCCTCGTAGTACCAAAAACTGCCTGTGACTCAACTCCATTTAGGACTAGGAAACAAACGCGAGCTCGCCTTACAAGAAACACACTCTGCTTTAGAGAAAAGAGCACTCTTCTACTCTACTGTGTTTCCTATAGGGCCAACACAATGAGCTTGCTCAGAACATAATAACTGTGCTTCCTACACACACGGGCCATATCTAGTTCAACTCTGCTTAGGAAACTGACAAGAACAGTAGCTCCGCTTCAGTCCGATACACTGTACTTGCTGAGAACAGACGTGAGTGCTCTTTGCACTGTGTATGGCAATTGGAGCACAATAGTGATTTTCCTTACCAGAAAACAACTCTTGCTCGTGGGACAAAAAACGGCATGTGATTCAAGTCCATTTAGGACTGGGAAACAAACGCTAGCTCGCCTTACATGAAACACACACTGCTTTTGAGAAAAGAGCACTCTTCTACTCTACTGTGTTTCCTATGGGTTCCGAACAGTGAGCTTGCTCAGAACAAAAGAACTGTGCTTCCTACACACATGGGCCATATCTAGTTCAACTCTGCTTAGGAAACTGACAAGAACAGTAGATCCTTTTCAGTCCAATACACTGTACTTGCTGGGAACAGACGCCAGTGCTATTTGCACTGTGTATGGCAGTTGGAGCACAATAGTGACTCCTCTAACCAGAAAACAACTCTTGCTCGTAGGACGAAAAACTGCATGTGAATCAACTCCATTTAGGACTGGGAAACAAACGCGAGCTCGCCTTACAAGAAACACACTCTGCTTTAGAGAAAAGAGCACTCTTCTACTCTACTGTGTTTCCTATAGGGCCAGAACAGTGAGCTTGCTCAGAACATAATAACTGCGCTTCCTGAACACACAGGCCATATCTAGTTCAACTCTGCTTAAGAAACGGACAAGAACAGTAGCGCCTCTTCAGTCCAATACACTGTACTTGCTGGGAACAGACGGCAGGGCTATTTGCACTGTGTATGGCAATGGGAACACAATAGTGACTTTCCTTACCAGAAAACAACTCTTGCTCGTAGGACCAGAAACTGCATGTGATTCAACTCCATTTAGGAAAGGGAAACAAACACTAGCTCGCCTTACAAGAAACACACTCTGCTTTAGAGAAAAGAGCACTCTTCTACTCTACCGTGTTTCCTATGAAGTCCACACAGTGAGCTTACTCAGAACAAAAGAACTGTGCTTCCTACACACACGGACCATATCTAGTTCAACTCTGCTTAGGAAACTGACAAGAACAGTAGCTCCTAATCATTCCAATACACTGTACATGCTGGGAAAAGACGCGAGTGCTATTTGCCTTTATAGGGCAATGGGAGCGCAATAGTGACTTTCCTTACCAGAAAAAAACTCTTGTTGGTAGGACCAGAAACTGCATGTGATTCAACTCCATTTAGGACTGGGAAACAAACGCTAGCTCGCCTTTCAAGAAACACACTCTGCTTTAGAGAAAAAAGCACTCTTCTACTCTATTGTGTTTCCTATGGGGTCCGAACAGTGAGCTTGCTCAGAACAAAAAAACTGTGCTACCTACACACACGGCCATATCTACTTCAAGTCTGCTAGGAACCTGACAAGAACAGTAGATCCTCTTCATTTCAATACACTGTATTGGCTGCGAACAGACGCCAGTGCTATTTGTCCTGTCTATTGCAATGTCAGTGCAATAGTGACTCCTCTTACCAGAAAACAACTCTTGATCGTAGTACCAGAAACTGCATGGGATTCAACTCCATTTAAAACTGGGAAACAAACGCTAGTTCTCCTTACAAGAAACACAATCTGCTTTAGAGAAAAGAGCACTCTTCTACTCTACTGTGTTACCTATGGGGTCCAAACTGTGAGCTTGCCCAGAACAAAAGAACTGTTCTTCCTACACACACGGACCATATCTAGTTCAACTCTGCTTAGGAAACTGACAAGAACAGTAGCTCCTCTTCAGTCCAATACACTGTACTTGCTGGGAACAGACGCATGTGCTATTTGCACTGTGTATGGCAATGGGAGCGCAATAGTGACTTTCCTTACCAGAAAACAACTCTTGCTCGTAGGACCAGAAACTGCATGTGATTCCACTCCATTTAGGACTGGGAAACAAATGCAAGCTCGCCTTACAAGAAACACACTCTGCTTTAGAGAAAAGAGCACTCTTCTACTCTACTGTGTTTCCTATGGGGTCCACACAGTGAGCTTGCTCAGAACAAAAGAACTGTGCTTCCTACACACATGGACCATATCTAGTTCAACTCTGCTTAGGAAACTGACAAGAACAGTAGCTCCTAATCATTCCAATACACTGTACTTGTTGAGAAAAGACGCGAGTGCTAGTTGCCTTGATAGGGCAATGGAGCGCAATAGTGACTTTCCTTACCAGAAAACAACTCTTGTTCGTAGGACCAGAAACTGCATGTGATTCCACTCCATTTAGGACTGGGAAACAAACGCTAGCTCGCCTTACAAGAAACACACTCTGCTTTAGAGAAAAGAGCAGTCTTCTACTCTACTTTTTTTCCTATGCGGTCAAAACAGTGAGCTTGCTCAGAACAAAAGAACTGTGCTTCCTACACACACGGACCATATGTAGTTCAACTCTGCTTAGGAAACTGACAAGAACAGTATCTCCGATTCAGTCCAATACACTGTACTTGCTGGGAAAAGACGCGAGTGCTATTTGCCCTGTGTATAGCAATGGGAGCGCAATAGTGACTTTCCTTACCAGAAAACAACTCTTGTTCGTAGGACCAGAAACTGCGTGTGATTCAAGTCCATTTAGGACTAGGAAACAAACGCTAGCTTGCCTTACAAGGAACACACTCTGCTTTTGAGAAAAGAGCACTCTTCTACTCTACTGTGTTTCCTATAGGGCCAAAACAGTGAGCTTGCTCAGAACATAAGAACTGTGCTTCCTACACACAGGGGCCATATTTAGTTCAACTCTGCTCTAGGAAACTGACAAGAACAGTAGATCCTCTTCAGTCTAATACACTGTACTTGCTGGGAACCGACGCCAGTGCTATTTGTCCTGTGTATGGCATTTGGAGCGCAATAGTGACTCTTCTTACCAGAAAACAACTCTTGCTCATAGGACCAAAAACTGCCTGTGACTCAACTCCATTTAGGACTGGGAAACAAACGTGAGCTCGCCTTACGAGAAATACAATCTGCTTTAGAGAAAAGAGCACTCTTCTACTCTACTGTGTTTCCTATAGGGCCAGAAGAGTGAGCTTGCTCAGAATATAGTAACTGAGCTTCCTACACATGCGGGCCATATATAGTTCAACTCTCCTTAGGAACCTGAGAAACAGTAGATCCTCTTCAGTCCAATACACTGTACTTGCTGGGAAAAGACGCGAGTGCTATTTGCACTGTGTATGGCAAAGGGAGCACAACAGTGACTTTCCTTACCAGAATACAACTCTTGCCCATAGGACCACAAACAGCATGTGATTCAACTCCATTTAGGACTGGGAAACAAACGCTAGCTTGCCTTACAAAAAACACACTCTGCTTTTGAGAAAAGAGCACTCTTCTACTCTACTGTGTTTCCTATGGGGTCCGAACAGTGAGCTTGCTCAGAACAAAAGAACTGTGCTTCCTACACACACTGGCCATATCTATTTCAACTCTGCTTAGGAAACTGACAAGAACAGTAGATCCTATTTACTCCAATACACTGTACTTGCTGGGAACAGACACCAGTGCTATTTGCATTGTGTACGGCAATTGGAGCACAATAGTGACTCGTCTTACCAGAAAACAACTCTTGCTCATAGGACAAAAAACTGCATTTGACTCAACTCCATTTAGGACTAGGAAACAAACGCTAGCTCGCCTTACAAGAAACACACTCTGCTTTAGAGAAAAGAGCACTCATCTACTCTACTCTGTTTCCTATAGGGCCAGAACAGTGAGCTTGCTCAGAACATAAGAACTGTGCTTCCTACACACACGGCCATATCTAGTTCAACTCTGCTTATGAAACTGACAGGAACAGTAGCTCCTCTTCAGTCCAATACACTGTACTTGCAGGGAACAGACGCGAGTGCTATTTGCACTGTGTATGCCAATTGGAGCACAATAGTGACTCGTCTTACCAGAAAACAACTCTTGCTCGTAGGACGAAAACCTGCATGTGACTCAAATCCATTTAGGACTGGGAAACTAACGCTAGCTTGCCTTCCAAGAAACACACCCTGCTTTAGAGAAAAGAGCTCTCTTCTTCTCTACTGTGTTTCCTATGGGGTCCAAACAGTGAGTTTGCTCAGAACATAAGAACTGTGCTTCCTACACACGGGCCATACCTCGTTCATCTCTGCTTAGGAAACTGACAAGAACAGTAGCTCCTCTTCAGTCCGATACACTGTTCTTGCTGGGAACAGAAGCGAGAGCTCTTTGCTCTGTGTATGGCAATGGGAGCGCAACAGTGACTTTCCTTACCAGAAAACAACTCTTGCTCGTAGGACCAGAAACTGCATGTGATTCAACTCCATTTAGGACTGGAAAACAAACGCTAGCTCGCCTTATAAGACACACACTCTGCTTTTGAGAAAAGAGCACTCTTCTACTCTACTGTGTATCCTATGGGGTCCGAACAGTGAGCTTGCTCAGACAAAAGAACTGTGCTTCCTACACACACGGCCATATCTAGTTCAATTCTGCTTAGGAACCTGACAAGAACAGTAGATCCTCTTCAGTCCAATACACTGTACTTGCTGGGAACAGAAGCCAGTGCTATTTTTCCTGTGTATGGCAATGGCAGCGCAATACTGACTCTTCTTACCAGAAAACAACTCTTGCTCGTAGGACCAGAAACTGCATGTGATTCCACTCCATTTAGGACTGGGAAACAAACGCTAGCTCGCGTTATAAGAAACACACTCTGCTTTTGACAAAAGAACACTCTTCTACTCTACAGTGTTTCCTATAGGGCCAGAACAGTGAGCTTGCTCAGAACATAATAACTGTGCTTCCTACACACACAGGCCATATCTAGTTCAACTCTGCTTAGGAAACTGACAAGAACAGTAGCTCCGCTTCAGTCCGATACACTGTACTTGCTGAGAACAGACGTGAGTGCTATTTGCACTGTGTATGGCAATTGGAGCACAATAGTGACTCGTCTTACCAGAAAACAACTCTTGCTGGTAGGACAAAAAACTGCATGTGACTCAACTCCATTTAGGACTGGGAAACAAACGCTAGCTCGCCTTACATGAAACACACTCTGCTTTTGAGAAAAGAGCACTCTTCTACTCTACAGTGTTTCCTATGGGGTCCGAACAGTGAGCTTGCTCAGAACAAAAGAACTGTGCTTCCTACACACAGGGGCCATATTTAGTTCAACTCAGCTTAGGAAACTGAGAAGAACAGTAGCTCCTCTTCAGTCTAATACACTGTACTTGCTGGGAACAGACGCCAGTGCTATTTGTCCTGTGTATGGCATTTGGAGCGCAATAGTGACTCTTCTTACCAGAAAACAACTCTTGCTCATATGACCAAAAACTGCCTGTGACTCAACTCTATTTAGGACTGGGAAACAAACGCGAGCTCGCCTTACGAGAAATACACTCTGCTTTAGAGAAAAGAGCACTCTTCTACTCTACTGTGTTTCCTATAGGTCCAGAAGAGTGAGCTTGCTCAGAATATAATAACTGAGCTTCCTACACATACGGGCCATATCTAGTTCAACTCTGCTTAGGAACCTGACAAGAACAGTAGATCCTCTTCAGTCCAATACACTGTACTTGCTGGGAAAAGACGCGAGTGCTATTTGCACTGTGTATGGCAAAGGGAGCACAATAGTGACTTTCCTTACCAAAATACAACTCTTGCTCGTAGGACCACAAACAGCATGTGATTCAACTCCATTTAGGACTGCGAAACAAAGGCTAGCTTGCCTTACAAGAAACACACTCTGCTTTAGAGAAAAGAGCACTCTTCTTCTCTACTGTGTTTCCTATGGGGTCCACACAGTGAGCTTGCTCAGAACAAAAGAACTGTGCTTCCTACACACAAGGACCATATGTAGTTCAACTCGGGTTAGGAAACTGACAAGAACAGTATCTCCTATTCAGTCCAATACACTGTACTTGCTTGGAAAAGCCGCGAGGGCTATTTGCCCTGTGTATAGCAATGGGAGCGCAATAGTGACTTTCCTTACCAGAAAACAACTCTTGTTCGTAGGACCAGAAACTGCATGTGATTCAAGTCCATTTAGGACTAGGAAACAAACGCTAGCACGCCATACAAGGAACACATTCTGCTTTTGAGAAAAGAGCACTCTTCTACTCTACTGTGTTTCCTATAGGGCCAGAACAGTGAGCTTGCTCAGAACAAAAGAACTGTGCTTCCTACACACACGGGCCATATCTAGTTCAACTCTGCTTAGGAAACTGACAAGAACAGTAGCTCCTCTTCAGTCCAATACACTGTACTTGCGGGGAAGAGACGCAAGTGCTATTTGCACTGTGTATGGCAATTGGAGCACAATAGTGACTCGTCTTACCAGAAAACAACTCTTGCTCGTAGGACAAAAAACTGCATGTGACTCAACTCCATTTAGGTCTGGGAAACAAACGCTAGCTCGCCTTACAAGAAACTCACTCTGCTTTAGATAAAAGAGCACTCTTCTACTCTACTGTGTTTCCTATAGGGCCAGAACAGTGAGCTTGCTCAGAACATAAGAACTGTGCTTCCTACACACGGGCCATATCTAGTTCAACTCTGCTTAGGAAACTGACAAGAACAGTAGCTCCTCTTCAGTCCGATACACTGTACTTGCTGGGAACAGACGCGAGTGCTATTTGCACTGTGTATGGCAATGGGAGCGCAATAGTGACTTTCCTTACCAGAAAACAACTCTTGCTCATAGGACCTGAAACTGCATGTGATTCAACTCCGTTTAGGACTGGGAAACAAATGCTAGCTCGCCTTACATGAAACACTCTCTGCTTTAGAGAAAAGAGCACTCTTCTACTCTACTGTGTTTCCTATGGGGTCCAAACAGTGAGCTTGCTCAGAACAAAGAACTGTGCTTCCTACACACACGGACCATATGTAGTTCAACTCTGCTTAGGAAACTGACAAGAACAGTAGCTCCTCTTCAGTCCGATACTCTGTACTTGCTGGGAACAGACGCGAGTGCTATTTGCACTGTGTATGGCAATGGGAGCGCAATAGTGACTTTCCTTACCAGAAAACAACTCTTGCTCGTAGGACCAGAAACTGCATGTGACTCAACTCCATTTAGGACTGGGAAACAAACTCTAGTTCGCCTTACAAGAAACACACTGTGCTTTTGAGAAAAGAGCAGTATTCTACTCCAATGTGTTTCCTATTGGGCCAGAACATTGAGCTCGCTCAGAAAAAAAGAACTGTGCTTCCTACACAAACGGCCATATCTAGTTCAATTCTGCTTAGGAACGTGACAAGAACAGTAGATCCTGTTCAGTCCAATACACTGTACTTGCTACGAAAAGACGCCAGTACTATTTGTCCTGTGTATGGAAATGGCAGCAAAATAGTGACTATTCTTACCATAAAACAACTCTTGCTCGTAGGACAGAAACTGCATGTGATTCCACTCCATTTAGGACTGGGAAACAAACGCTAGCTCGCCTTACCAGAAACACACTCTGCTTTAGAGAAAAGAGCACTCATCTACTCTACTGTGTTTCCTATGGCTTCCAAACAGTGAGCTTGCTCAGAACAAAAGTACTGTGCTTCCTACACACAATGACCATATGTAGTTCAACTCTGCTTACGAAACTGACAAGAACAGTAGCTCCTATTCAGTCCAATACACTGTACTTGCTAGGAAAAGACGCGAGTGCTATTTGCACTGTGTATGGCAATGGGAGCGCAATAGTGACTTTCCTTACTAGAAAACAACTCTTGTTCGTAGGACCAGAAACTGCATGTGATTCAACTCCATTTAGGACTAAAAAACAAACGCTAGCTCGCCTTACAAGAACCACACTCTGCCTTTGAGAAAAGAGCACTCTTCTACTCTACTGTGTTTCCCATAATGCCAGAACAGTGAGCTTGCTCAGAACATAAGAACTGTGCTTTCTACACACACGGTCCTTATCTAGTTCAACTCAGCTTAGGAAACTGACAAGAACAGTAGCTCCTCTTCAGCCCGTTACACTGTACTTGCTGGGAACAGACGCGAGTGCTATTTGCACTGTGTATGGCAATGGGAGCGCAATAGTTACTTTCCTTACCAGAAAACAACTCTTGCTCGTAGGACCAAAAATTGCATGTGATTCAACTCCATTTAGGACTGGGAAACAAACGCTAGCTCGCCTTACAAGAAACACACTCTGCTTTTGAGAAAAGAGCACTCTTCTACTCTACTGTGTTTCCTAGGGGTCCGAAAAGTGATCTTGCTCAGAACAAAAGCACTGTGCTTCCTACACACATGGATCATATCTAGTTCAACTCTGCTTAGGAAACTGACAAGAACAGTAGCTCCTCTTCAGTCCGATACACTGTACTTGCTGGGAACAGACGCGAGTGCTATTTGCACTGTGTATGGCAATGGGAGCACAATAGTGACTTTCCTTACCAGAAAACAACTCTTGCTCGTAGGACCAGAAACTGCATGTGATTCAACTCCGTTTAGGACTGGGAAACAAATGCTAGCTCGCCTTACATGAAACACTCTCTGCTTTTGAGAAAAGAGCACTCTTCTACTCTACTGTTTCCTATGGGGTCCAAACAGTGAGCTTGCTCGAACAAAGAACTGTGCTTCCTACACAAATGGACCATATCTAGTTCAACTCTGCTTAGGAAACTGACAAGAACAGTAGCTCCTGTACAGTCCGATACACTGTACTTGCTGGGAACAGATGCGAGTGCTATTTGCACTGTGTATGGCAAAGGGAGCACAATAGTGACTTTCCTTACCAGAAAACAACTCTTGCTCGTAGGACCAGAAACTGCATGTGATTCAACGCCATTTAGGACTGGGAAACAAATGATAGCTTGCCTTACAAAAAACACACTGTGCTTTTGAGAAAAGAGCACTCTTCTACTCTACTGTGTTTCCTATGGGGTTCGAACAGTGAGCTTGCTCAGAACTAAGAACTGTGCTTCCTACACACACGGCCATATCTAGTTCAATTCTGCTTAGGAACCTGACAAGAACAGTAGATCCTCTTCAGTCCAATACACTGTACTTGCTGCAAACAGACGCCAGTGCTATTGTTCCTGTGTGTGGCAATGGCAGCACAATAGTGACTATTTTAACCATAAAACAACTCTTGCTCGTAGGACAGAAACTGCATGTGATTCCACTCCATTTAGGACTGGGAAACAAACGCTAGCTGGCCTTACAAGAAACACACTCTGCTTTAGAGAAAAGAGCACTCTTCTACTCTACTGTGTTTCCTATGGGTTCCAAAGCGTGAGCTTGCTCAGAACAAAAGAACTGTGCTTCCTACACACAAGGACCATATGTAGTTCAACTCTGCTTACGAAACTGATAAAAACAGTAGCTCCTATTCAGTCCAATACACTGTACTTGCTGGGAACAGACGCGAGTGCTATTTGCCCTGTGTATGGCAATGGGAGCGCAATTGTGACTTTCCTTACCAGAAAACAACTCTTGTTCGTAGGACCAGAAACTGCATGTGATTCAACTCCATTTAGGACTGGGAAACAAACGCTAGCTCGCCTTACAAAAACACACTCTGCTTTTGAGAAAAGAGCACTCTTCTACTCTACTGTGTTTCCTATGGCGTCCAAACAGTGAGCTTGCTCAGAACAAAAGAACTGTGCTTCCTACACACAAGGACCATATGTAGTTCAACTCTGCTTAGGAAACTGACAAGAACAATAGCTCCTATTCAGTCCAATACACTGTACTTGCTGGGAACAGACGCGAGTGCTATTTGCACTGTGTATGGCATTTGGAGCGCAATAGTGACTCTTCTTACCACAAAACAACTCTTGCTCGTAGGACCAAAAACTGTCTGTGACTCAACTCCATTTAGGACTGGGAAACAAACGTGAGCTCGCCGTACAAGAAACACACTCTGCTTTAGAGAAAAGAGCACTCTTCTACTCTACTGTGTTTCCTACAGGGCCAGAACAGTGAGCTTGCTCAGAACAAAAGAACTGTGCTTCCTACACACACGGGCCATATCTAGTTCAACTCTGCTTAGGAAACTGACAAGAACAGTAGCTCCTCTTCAGTCCGATACACTGTACTTGCTGAGAACAGACGCGAGTGCTATTTGCACTGTGAATGGCAATTTGAGCACAATAGTGACTCGTCTTACCAGAAAACAACTCTTGCTCGTAGGACAAAAAACTGCATGGGACTCAACTCCATTTAGGACTGGGAAACAAACTCTAGCTCGCCTTACAATAAACACACTCTGCTTTTGAGAAAAGAGCAGTATTCTACTCTAATGTGTTTCCTATAGGGCCAGAACATTGAGCTTGCTCAGAAAAAAAGAACTGTGCTTCCTACACACACGGGCAATATCTAGTTTAACTCTGATTAGGAAACTGAGAAGAACAGTAGCTCCTCTTCAGTCCAATACACTGTACTTGCTGGGAACAGATGCCAGTGCTATTTGCACTGTGTATGGCAATGGGAGCGCAATAGTAACTTTCCTTACCAGAAAACAACTCTTGCTTGTAGGACCAGAAACTGCATGTGATTCAACTCCAATTAGGACTGGGAAACCAATGCTAGTTCGCCTTACAAGAAACACTCTCTGCTTTTTAGAAAAGAGCACTCTTCTACTCTACTGTGTTTCCTATGGGGTCCAAACAGTGAGCTTGCTCAGAACAAAAGAACTGGGCTTCCTACACACATCGACCATATCTAGTTCAACTCTGCTTAGGAAATTGACAAGAACAGTAGCTCCTCTTCAGTCCAATACACTGTACTTGCGGGGAAGAGACGCGAGTGCTATTTGCACTGTGTATGGCAATTGGAGCACAATAGTGACTCCTCTTACCAGAAAACAACTCTTGCTCGTAGGACAAAAAACTGCATGTGACTCAACTCCATTTAGGTCTGGGAAAGAAACGCTAGCTCACCTTACAAGAAACACACTCTGCTTTTGAGAAAAGAGCACTCTTCTACTCTACTGTGTTTCCTATGGGGTCCGAACAGTGAGCATTCTCAGAACAAAAGAACTGTGCTTCCTACACACACAGCCATATCTAGTTCAATTCTGCTTAGGAACCTGACAAGAACAGTAGCTCCTCTTCAGTCCAATACACTGTACTGCTGGGAACAGAAGCCAGTGCTCTTTGTCCTGTGTATGGCAATGGCAGCGCAATAGTGACTATTCTTATCATAAAACAACTCTTGCTCGTAGGACCAGAAACTGCATGTGATTCAACTCCATTTAGGACTGGGAAACAAACGCTAGCTAGCCTTACAAGAAACACAATCTGCTTTAGAGAAAAGAGCACTCTTCTACTCTACTGTGTTTCCTATAGGGCCAGAACCGTGAGCTTTCTCAGAACAAAAGAATTGTGCTTCCTACACACGGGCCATATCTAGTTCAACTCTGCTTAGGAAACTGACAAGAACAGTAGCTCCTCTTCAGTCCGATACACTGTACTTGCTGGGAACAGACGCGAGTGATATTTGCACTGTGTATGGCAATGGGAGCGCAATAGTGACTCTTCTTACCAGAAAACAACTCTTGCTCGTAGGACCAGAAACTGCATGTGATTCAACTCTGTTTAGGACTGGGAAACAAATGCTAGCTCGCCTTACATGAAACACTCTCTGCTTTAGAGAAAAGAGCACTCTTCTACTCTACTGTGTTTCCTATGGGGTCCAAACAGTGAGCTTGCTCAGAACAAAGAACTGTGCTTCCTACACACATGGACCATATCTAGTTCAACTCTGCTTAGGAAACTGACAAGAACAGTAGCTCCTCTTCAGTCCGATACACTGTACTTCCTAGGAACAGACGCGAGTGTTATTTGCACTGTGTATGTCAAAGGGAGCGCAATAGTGACTTTCCTTACCAGAAAACAACTCTTGCTCGTAGGACCAGTAACTGCATGTGATTCAACTCCATTTAGGACTGGGAAAAAAATGATAGCTTGCCTTACAAAAAACACACTCTGCTTTTGAGAAAAGAGCACTCTTCTACTGTACTGTGTTTCCTATGGGGTCCAAACAGTGAGCTTGCTCAGAACAAAAGAACTGTGCTTCCTACACACATCGACCATATCTAGTTCAACTCTGTTTAGGAAACTGACAAGAACAGTAGCTCCTGTTCAGTCCAATACACTGTACATGCTGGGAACAGACGCGAGTGCTATTTGCACTGTGTATGGCATTTGGAGCACAATAGTGACTCTTCTTACCAGAAAACAACTCTTGCTCAAAGGACCAAAAACTGCATGTGACTCAAATCCATTTAGGACTGGGAAACAAACGCGAGCTTGCCTTACAAGAAACATACTCTGCTTTATAGAAAAGAGCACTCTTCTACTCTACTGTGTTTCCTATAGGGCCAGAACAGTGAGCTTGCTCAGAACAAAAGAACTGTGCTTTCTACACACACGGTCCTTATCTAGTTCAACTCTGCTTAGGAAACTGACAAGAACAGTAGCTCCTCTTCAGTCCGATACACTGTACTTGCTGGGAACAGACGCGAGTGCTATTTGCACTGTGTATGGCAATGGGAGTGCAATAGTTACTTTCCTTACCAGAAAACAACTCTTGCTCGTAGGACCAGAAATTGCATGTGATTCAACTCCATTTAGGACTGGGAAACAAACGCTAGCTCGCCTTACAAGAAACACACTCTGCTTTTGAGAAAAGAGCACTCTTCTACTCTACTGTGTTTCCTAGGGGTCCGAAAAGTGATCTTGCTCAGAACAAAAGCACTGTGCTTCCTACACACACGGACATATCTAGTTCAATTCTGCTTAGGAACCTGACAAGAACAGTAGATACTCTTCAGTCCAATACACTTTTCTTGCTGGGAACAGACGCCAGTGCTATTTGTCCTGTGTATGGCAATGGCAGCGCAATAGTGACTATTCTTACCATAAAACAACTCTTGCTCGTAGAACCAGAAACTGCATGTGCTTCCACTCCATTTAGGACTGGGAAACAAACGCTAGCTCGCCTTACAAGAAACACACTCTGCTTTTGAGAAAAGAGCACTCTTCTATTCTATTGTGTTTCCTATGGGTTCCAAACAGTGAGCTAGCTCAGAACAAAAGAACTGTGCTTCCTACACACATGGACCATATCTAGTTCAACTCTGCTTAGGAAACTGACAAGAGCAGTAGCTCCTCTTCAGTCCAATACACTGTACTTGCTGGGAACAGACGCGAGTGCTATTTGCACTGTGTATGGCAATGGGAGCGCAATAGTGACTTTCCTTACCAGAAAACAACTCTTGCTCGTAGGACCAGAAACTGCATGTGATTCAACTCCGTTTAGGAATGGGAAACAAATGCTAGCTCGCCTTACATGAAACACTCTCTGCTTTTGAGAAAAGAGCACTCTTCTACTCTACTGTGTTTCCTATGGGGTCCAAACAGTGAGCTTGCTCAGAACAAAGAACTCTGCTTCCTACACACATGGACCATATCTAGTTCAACTCTGCTTAGGAAACTGACAAGAACAGTAGCTCCTCTTCAGTCCGATACACTGTACTTGCTGGGAACAGACGCGAGTGCTATTTGCACTGTGTATGGCAAAGGGAGCGCAACAGTGACTTTGCTTACCAGAAAACAACTCTTGCTCGTAGGACCAGAAACTGCAAGTCATTCAACTCCATTTAGGACTGGGAAAAAAATGATAGCTTGCCTTACAAAAACACACTCTGCTTTTGAGAAAAGAGCACTCTTCTACTGTACTGTGTTTCCTATGGGGTCCGAACAGTGAGCTTGCTCAGAACAAAAGAACTGTGCTTCCTACACAAACGGCCATATCTAGTTCAATTGCTTAGGAACCTGACAAGAACAGTAGCTCCTATTCAGTCCAATACACTGTACTTGCTGCGAACAGACGCCAGTGCTATTTGTCCTGTGTATGGCAATGGCAGCACAATAGTGACTATTCTTACCATAAAACAACTCTTGCTCGTAGGACAGAAACTGCATGTGATTCCACTCCATTTAGGACTGGGAAACAAACGCTAGCTCGCCTTACAAGAAACACACTCTGCTTTAGAGAAAAGAGCACTCTTCTTCTCTACTGTGTTTCCTATGGGGTCCAAACAGTGAGGTTGCTCAGAACAAAAGAACTGTGCTTCCTATACACAAGGACCATATGTAGTTCAACTCTGCTTAGGAAACTGACAAGAACAGTAGCTCCTATTCAGTCCAATACACTCTACTTGCTGGGAAAAGACGCGAGTGCTATTTGCCCTGTGTATGGCAATGGGACTGCAATAGTGACTTTCCTTACCAGAAAACAACTCTTGTTCGTAGGACCAGAAACTGCATGTGATTCAACTCCGTTTAGGACTGGGAAACAAATGCTAGCTCGCCTTACATGAAGCACTCTCTGCTTTTGAGAAAAGAGCACTCTTCTTCTCTACTGTGTTTCATATTGGGTCCAAACAGTGAGCTTGCTCAGAACAAAGAACTGTGCTTCCTACACACACTGACCATATCTAGTTCAACTCTGCTTAGGAAACTGACAAGAACAGTAGCTCCTCTTCAGTCCGATACACTGTACTTGCTGTGAACATACGCGAGTGCTATTTGCACTGTGTATGGCAAAGGGAGCGCAATAGTGACTTTCCTTACCAGAAAACAACTCTTGCTCTTAGGACCACACACTGCATGTGTTTCAACGCCATTTAGGACTGGGAAACAAATGCTAGCTCGCCTTACAAGAAACATGCTCTGCTTCTGAGAAAAGAGCACTCTTCTACTCTACTGTGTTTCCTATGGGGTCCAAACAGTGAGCTTGCTCAGAACAAAAGAACTGTGCTTCCTACACACATGGACCATATCTAGTTCAACTCTGCTTAGGAAACTGACAAGAACAGTAGCTCCTCTTCAGTCCAATACACTGTACTTGCGGGCAAGATATGTGAGTGCTATTTGCACTGTGTATGGCAAAGGGAGCGCAATAGTGACTTTCCTTACCAGAAAACAACTCTTGCTCGTAGGACCACACACTGCATGTGACTCAACTCCATTTGGTCTGGGAAACAAACGCTAGCTCGCCTAACAAGAAACACACTCTGCTTTAGAGAAAAGAGCACACTTCTACTCTACTGTGTTTCCTATGGGGTCTGAACAGTGAGCTTTCTCAGAACAAAAGAACTGTGCTTCCTACACACACAGCCATATCTAGTTCAATTCTGCTTAGGAACCTGACAAGAACAGTAGCTCCTCTTCAGTCCAATACACTGTACTGCTGGGAACAGACTCCAGTGCTATTTGTCCTGTGTATGACATTGCAGCGCAATAGTGACTATTCTTATCATAAAACAACTCTTGCTCGTAGGACCAGAAACTGCATGTGATTCAACTCCATTTAGGACTGGGAAACAAACGCTAGCTAGCCTTACAAGAAACACAATCTGCTTTAGAGAAAAGAGCACTCTTCTACTCTACTGTGTTTCCTATAGGGCCAGAACAGTGAGCTTGCTCAGAACAAAAGAACTGTGCTTCCTATACACGGGCCATATCTAGTTCAACTCTGCTTAGGAAACTGACAAGAACAGTAGCTCCTCTTCAGTCCCATACACTGTACTTGCTGGCAACAGACGCGAGTGCTATTTGCACTGTGTATGGCAATGGGAGCGCAATAGTTACTTTCCTTACCAGAAAACAACTCTTGCTCGTAGGACCAAAAATTGCATGTGATTCAACTCCATTTAGGACTGGGAAACAAACGCTAGCTCGCCTTACGAGAAACACACTCTGCTTTTGAGAAAAGAGCACTCTTCTACTCTACTGTGTTTCCTAGGGGTCCGAAAAGTGATCTTGCTCAGAACAAAAGCACTGTGCTTCCTACACACATGGACCATATCTAGTTCAACTCTGCTTAGGAAACTGACAAGAACAGTAGCTCCTCTTCAGTCCGATACACTGTACTTGCTGGGAACAGACGCGAGTGCTATTTGCACTGTGTATGGCAATGGGAGCACAATAGTGACTTTCCTTACCAGAAAACAACTCTTGCTCGTAGGACCAGAAACTGCATGTGATTCAACTCCGTTTAGGACTGGGAAACAAATGCTAGCTCGCCTTACATGAAACACTCTCTGCTTTTGAGAAAAGAGCACTCTTCTACTCTACTGTGTTTCCTATGGGGTCCAAACAGTGAGCTTGCTCGAACAAAGAACTGTGCTTCCTACACAAATGGACCATATCTAGTTCAACTCTGCTTAGGAAACTGACAAGAACAGTAGCTCCTGTACAGTCCGATACACTGTACTTGCTGGGAACAGATGCGAGTGCTATTTGCACTGTGTATGGCAAAGGGAGCACAGTAGTGACTTTCCTTACCAGAAAACAACTCTTGCTCGTAGGACCAGAAACTGCATGTGATTCAACGCCATTTAGGACTGGGAAACAAATGATAGCTTGCCTTACAAAAAACACACTGTGCTTTTGAGAAAAGAGCACTCTTCTACTCTACTGTGTTTCCTATGGGGTTCGAACAGTGAGCTTGCTCAGAACAAAAGAACTGTGCTTCCTACACACACGGCCATATCTAGTTCAATTCTGCTTAGGAACCTGACAAGAACAGTAGATCCTCTTCAGTCCAATACACTGTACTTGCTGCAAACAGACGCCAGTGCTATTGTTCCTGTGTGTGGCAATGGCAGCACAATAGTGACTATTTTAACCATAAAACAACTCTTGCTCGTAGGACAGAAACTGCATGTGATTCCACTCCATTTAGGACTGGGAAACAAACGCTAGCTGGCCTTACAAGAAACACACTCTGCTTTAGAGAAAAGAGCACTCTTCTACTCTACTGTGTTTCCTATGGGTTCCAAAGCGTGAGCTTGCTCAGAACAAAAGAACTGTGCTTCCTACACACAAGGACCATATGTAGTTCAACTCTGCTTACGAAACTGATAAAAACAGTAGCTCCTATTCAGTCCAATACACTGTACTTGCTGGGAAAAGACGCGAGTGCTATTTGCCCTGTGTATGGCAATGGGAGCGCAATTGTGACTTTCCTTACCAGAAAACAACTCTTGTTCGTAGGACCAGAAACTGCATGGGATTCAACTCCATTTAGGACTGGGAAACAAACGCTAGCTCGCCTTACAAAAACACACTCTGCTTTTGAGAAAAGAGCACTCTTCTACTCTACTGTGTTTCCTATGGCGTCCAAACAGTGAGCTTGCTCAGAACAAAAGAACTGTGCTTCCTACACACAAGGACCATATGTAGTTCAACTCTGCTTAGGAAACTGACAAGAACAATAGCTCCTATTCAGTCCAATACACTGTACTTGCTGGGAACAGACGCGAGTGCTATTTGCACTGTGTATGGCATTTGGAGCGCAATAGTGACTCTTCTTACCACAAAACAACTCTTGCTCGTAGGACCAAAAACTGTCTGTGACTCAACTCCATTTAGGACTGGGAAACAAACGTGAGCTCGCCGTACAAGAAACACACTCTTCTTTAGAGAAAAGAGCACTCTTCTACTCTACTGTGTTTCCTACAGGGCCAGAACAGTGAGCTTGCTCAGAACAAAAGAACTGTGCTTCCTACACACACGGGCCATATCTAGTTCAACTCTGCTTAGGAAACTGACAAGAACAGTAGCTCCTCTTCAGTCCGATACACTGTACTTGCTGAGAACAGACGCGAGTGCTATTTGCACTGTGAATGGCAATTTGAGCACAATAGTGACTCGTCTTACCAGAAAACAACTCTTGCTCGTAGGACAAAAAACTGCATGGGACTCAACTCCATTTAGGACTGGGAAACAAACTCTAGCTCGCCTTACAATAAACACACTCTGCTTTTGAGAAAAGAGCAGTATTCTACTCTAATGTGTTTCCTATAGGGCCAGAACATTGAGCTTGCTCAGAAAAAAAGAACTGTGCTTCCTACACACACGGGCAATATCTAGTTTAACTCTGATTAGGAAACTGAGAAGAACAGTAGCTCCTCTTCAGTCCAATACACTGTACTTGCTGGGAACAGATGCCAGTGCTATTTGCACTGTGTATGGCAATGGGAGCACAATAGTAACTTTCCTTACCAGAAAACAACTCTTGCTTGTAGGACCAGAAACTGCATGTGATTCAACTCCAATTAGGACTGGGAAACCAATGCTAGTTCGCCTTACAAGAAACACTCTCTGCTTTTTAGAAAAGAGCACTCTTCTACTCTACTGTGTTTCCTATGGGGTCCAAACAGTGAGCTTGCTCAGAACAAAAGAACTGGGCTTCCTACACACATCGACCATATCTAGTTCAACTCTGCTTAGGAAACTGACAAGAACAGTAGCTCCTCTTCAGTCCAATACACTGTACTTGCGGGGAAGAGACGCGAGTGCTATTTGCACTGTGTATGGCAATTGGAGCACAATAGTGACTCGTCTTACCAGAAAACAACTCTTGCTCGTAGGACAAAAAACTGCATGTGACTCAACTCCATTTAGGTCTGGGAAAGAAACGCTAGCTCACCTTACAAGAAACACACTCTGCTTTTGAGAAAAGAGCACTCTTCTACTCTACTGTGTTTCCTATGGGGTCCGAACAGTGAGCTTTCTCAGAACAAAAGAACTGTGCTTCCTACACACACAGCCATATCTAGTTCAATTCTGCTTAGGAACCTGACAAGAACAGTAGCTCCTCTTCAGTCCAATACACTGTACTGCTGGGAACAGAAGCCAGTGCTCTTTGTCCTCTGTATGGCAATGGCAGCGCAATAGTGACTATTCTTATCATAAAACAACTCTTGCTCGTAGGACCAGAAACTGCATGTGATTCAACTCCATTTAGGACTGGGAAACAAACGCTAGCTAGCCTTACAAGAAACACAATCTGCTTTAGAGAAAAGAGCACTCTTCTACTCTACTGTGTTTCCTATAGGGCCAGAACCGTGAGCTTTCTCAGAACAAAAGAATTGTGCTTCCTACACACGGGCCATATCTAGTTAAACTCTGCTTAGGAAACTGACAAGAACAGTAGCTCCTCTTCAGTCCGATACACTGTACTTGCTGGGAACAGACGCGAGTGATATTTGCACTGTGTATGGCAATGGGAGCGCAATAGTGACTCTTCTTACCAGAAAACAACTCTTGCTCGTAGGACCAGAAACTGCATGTGATTCAACTCTGTTTAGGACTGGGAAACAAATGCTAGCTCGCCTTACATGAAACACTCTCTGCTTTAGAGAAAAGAGCACTCTTCTACTCTACTGTGTTTCCTATGGGGTCCAAACAGTGTGCTTGCTCAGAACAAAGAACTGTGCTTCCTACACACATGGACCATATCTAGTTCAACTCTGCTTAGGAAACTGACAAGAACAGTAGCTCCTCTTCAGTCCGATACACTGTACTTCCTGGGAACAGACGCGAGTGTTATTTGCACTGTGTATGTCAAAGGGAGCGCAATAGTGACTTTCCTTACCAGAAAACAACTCTTGCTTGTAGGACCAGTAACTGCATGTGATTCAACTCCATTTAGGACTGGGAAAAAAATGATAGCTTGCCTTACAAAAAACACACTCTGCTTTTGAGAAAAGAGCACTCTTCTACTGTACTGTGTTTCCTATGGGGTCCAAACAGTGAGCTTGCTCAGAACAAAAGAACTGTGCCTCCTACACACATCGACCATATCTAGTTCAACTCTGTTTAGGAAACTGACAAGAACAGTAGCTCCTGTTCAGTCCAATACACTGTACATGCTGGGAACAGACGCGAGTGCTATTTGCACTGTGTATGGCATTTGGAGCACAATAGTGACTCTTCTTACCAGAAAACAACTCTTGCTCAAAGGACCAAAAACTGCATGTGACTCAAATCCATTTAGGACTGGGAAACAAACGTGAGCTTGCCTTACAAGAAACATACTCTGCTTTATAGAAAAGAGCACTCTTCTACTCTACTGTGTTTCCTATAGGGCCAGAACAGTGAGCTTGCTCAGAACAAAAGAACTGTGCTTTCTACACACACGGTCCTTATCTAGTTCAACTCTGCTTAGGAAACTGACAAGAACAGTAGCTCCTCTTCAGTCCGATACACTGTACTTGCTGGGAACAGACGCGAGTGCTATTTGCACTGTGTATGGCAATGGGAGTGCAATAGTTACTTTCCTTACCAGAAAACAACTCTTGCTCGTAGGACCAGAAATTGCATGTGATTCAACTCCATTTAGGACTGGGAAACAAACGCTAGCTCGCCTTACAAGAAACACACTCTGCTTTTGAGAAAAGAGCACTCTTCTACTCTACTGTGTTTCCTAGGGGTCCGAAAAGTGATCTTGCTCAGAACAAAAGCACTGTGCTTCCTACACACACGGACATATCTAGTTCAATTCTGCTTAGGAACCTGACAAGAACAGTAGATCCTCTTCAGTCCAATACACTTTTCTTGCTGGGAACAGACACCAGTGCTATTTGTCCTGTGTATGGCAATGGCAGCGCAATAGTGACTATTCTTACCATAAAACAACTCTTGCTCGTAGAACCAGAAACTGCATGTGCTTCCACTCCATTTAGGACTGGGAAACAAATGCTAGCTCGCCTTACAAGAAACACACTCTGCTTTTGAGAAAAGAGCACTCTCCTATTCTATTGTGTTTCCTATGGGTTCCAAACAGTGAGCTAGCTCAGAACAAAAGAACTGTGCTTCCTACACACATGGACCATATCTAGTTCAACTCTGCTTAGGAAACTGACAAGAGCAGTAGCTCCTCTTCAGTCCAATACACTGTACTTGCTGGGAACAGACGCGAGTGCTATTTGCACTGTGTATGGCAATGGGAGCGCAATAGTGACTTTCCTTACCAGAAAACAACTCTTGCTCGTAGGACCAGAAACTGCATGTGATTCAACTCCGTTTAGGACTGGGAAACAAATGCTAGCTCGCCTTACATGAAACACTCTCTGCTTTTGAGAAAAGAGCACTCTTCTACTCTACTGTGTTTCCTATGGGGTCCAAACAGTGAGCTTGCTCAGAACAAAGAACTCTGCTTCCTACACACATGGACCATATCTAGTTCAACTCTGCTTAGGAAACTGACAAGAACAGTAGCTCCTCTTCAGTCCGATACACTGTACTTGCTGGGAACAGACGCGAGTGCTATTTGCACTGTGTATGGCAAAGGTAGCGCAACAGTGACTTTGCTTACCAGAAAACAACTCTTGCTCGTAGGACCAGAAACTGCAAGTCATTCAACTCCATTTAGGACTGGGAAAAAAATGATAGCTTGCCTTACAAAAACACACTCTGCTTTTGAGAAAAGAGCACTCTTCTACTGTACTGTGTTTCCTATGGGGTCCGAACAGTGAGCTTGCTCAGAACAAAAGAACTGTGCTTCCTACACAAACGGCCATATCTAGTTCAATTGCTTAGGAACCTGACAAGAACAGTAGCTCCTATTCAGTCCAATACACTGTACTTGCTGCGAACAGACGCCAGTGCTATTTGTCCTGTGTATGGCAATGGCAGCACAATAGTGACTATTCTTACCATAAAACAACTCTTGCTCGTAGGACAGAAACTGCATGTGATTCCACTCCATTTAGGACTGGGAAACAAACGCTAGCTCGCCTTACAAGAAACACACTCTGCTTTAGAGAAAAGAGCACTCTTCTACTCTACTGTGTTTCCTATGGGGTCCAAACAGTGAGGTTGCTCAGAACAAAAGAACTGTGCTTCCTATACACAAGGACCATATGTAGTTCAACTCTGCTTAGGAAACTGACAAGAACAGTAGCTCCTATTCAGTCCAATACACTCTACTTGCTGGGAAAAGACGCGAGTGCTATTTGCCCTGTGTATGGCAATGGGAGTGCAATAATGACTTTCCTTACCAGAAAACAACTCTTGTTCGTAGGACCAGAAACTGCATGTGATTCAACTCCGTTTAGGACTGGGAAACAAATGCTAGCTCGCCTTACATGAAGCACTCTCTGCTTTTGAGAAAAGAGCACTCTTCTTCTCTACTGTGTTTCATATTGGGTCCAAACAGTGAGCTTGCTCAGAACAAAGAACTGTGCTTCCTACACACACTGACCATATCTAGTTCAACTCTGCTTAGGAAACTGACAAGAACAGTAGCTCCTCTTCAGTCCGATACACTCTACTTGCTGGGAAAAGACGCGAGTGCTATTTGCACTGTGTATGGCAAAGGGAGCGCAATAGTGACTTTCCTTACCAGAAAACAACTCTTGCTCTTAGGACCACACACTGCATGTGTTTCAACGCCATTTAGGACTGGGAAACAAATGCTAGCTCGCCTTACAAGAAACATGCTCTGCTTCTGAGAAAAGAGCACTCTTCTACTCTACTGTGTTTCCTATGGGGTCCAAACAGTGAGCTTGCTCAGAACAAAAGAGCTGTGCTTCCTACACACATGGACCATATCTAGTTCAACTCTGCTTAGGAAACTGACAAGAACAGTAGCTCCTCTTCAGTCCAATACACTGTACTTGCGGGCAAGATATGTGAGTGCTATTTGCACTGTGTATGGCAAAGGGAGCGCAATAGTGACTTTCCTTACCAGAAAACAACTCTTGCTCGTAGGACCACACACTGCATGTGACTCAACTCCATTTGGTCTGGGAAACAAACGCTAGCTCGCCTAACAAGAAACACACTCTGCTTTAGAGAAAAGAGCACACTTCTACTCTACTGTGTTTCCTATGGGGTCTGAACAGTGAGCTTTCTCAGAACAAAAGAACTGTGCTTCCTACACACACAGCCATATCTAGTTCAATTCTGCTTAGGAACCTGACAAGAACAGTAGCTCCTCTTCAGTCCAATACACTGTACTGCTGGGAACAGACTCCAGTGCTATTTGTCCTGTGTATGACATTGCAGCGCAATAGTGACTATTCTTATCATAAAACAACTCTTGCTCGTAGGACCAGAAACTGCATGTGATTCAACTCCATTTAGGACTGGGAAACAAACGCTAGCTAGCCTTACAAGAAACACAATCTGCTTTAGAGAAAAGAGCACTCTTCTACTCTACTGTGTTTCCTATAGGGCCAGAACAGTGAGCTTGCTCAGAACAAAAGAACTGTGCTTCCTATACACGGGCCATATCTAGTTCAACTCTGCTTAGGAAACTGACAAGAACAGTAGCTCCTCTTCAGTCCCATACACTGTACTTGCTGGGAACAGACGCGAGTGCTATTTGCACTGTGTATGGCAATGGGAGCGCAATAGTGACTTTCCTTACCAGAAAACAACTCTTGCTCATAGGACCAGAAACTGCATGTGATTCAACTCCGTTTAGCACTGGGAAACAAATGCTAGCTCGCCTTACATGAAACACTCTCTGGTTTTGAGAAAAGAGCACTCTTCTACTCTACTGTGTTTCCTATGGGGTCCAAACAGTTAGCTTGCTCAGAACAAAGAACTGTGCTTCTTACACACATGGACCATAAATAGTTCAACTCTGCTTAGGAAACTGACAAGAACAGTAGATCCTCTTCAGTCTGATACACTGTACTTGCCTGGAACAGACGCGAGTGCTATTTGCACTGTGTATGGCAAAGGGAGCACAATAGTGACTCTCCTTACCAGAAAACAACTCTTGCTCGTAGGACCAGAAACTGCATGTGATTCAACTCCATTTAGGACTGGGAAACAAACGCTAGCTCGCCTTACAAGAAACACACTCTGCTTTAGAGAAAAGAGCACTCTTCTACTCTACTGTGTTTCCTATGGGGTCCAAACAGTGAGCTTGCTCAGAACAAAAGAACTGTGCTTCCTACACACAAGGACCATATGTAGTTCAACTCTGCTTAGGAAACTGACAAGAACAGTAGCTCCTCTTCAGTCCAATACACTGTACTTGCTGGGAAAAGACGCGAGTGCTATTTGCCCTGTGTATGGCAATGGGAGCGCAATAGTGACTTTCCTTACCAGTAAACAACTCTTGGTCGTAGGACCAGAAACTGCATGTGATTCAACTCCATGTAGGACTAGGAAACAAACGCTAGCTCGCCTTAGAAGAAAGACACTCTGCTTTTGAGAAAAGAGCACTCTTCTACTTTACTGTGTTTTCTATAGGGCTAGAACAGTGAGCTTGCTCAGAACATAAGAACTGTGCTTCCTACACACACGGTCCTTATCTAGTTCAACTCTGCTTAGGAAACTGACAAGAACAGTAGATCCTCTTCAGTCCGATACACTGTACTTGCTGGGAACAGACGCGAGTGCTATTTGCACTGTGTATGGCATTTGGAGCGCAATAGTGACTCTTCTTACCAGAAAACAACTCTTGCTCGTAGGACCAAAAACTGCCTGTGACTCAACTCCATTTAGGACTGGGAAACAAACGTGAGCGCGCCTTACAAGAAACACACTCTGCTTTAGAGAAAAGAGCACTCTTCTACTCTACTGTGTTTCCTATAGGGCCAGAACAGTGAGCTTGCTCAGAACAAAAGAACTGTGCTTTCGACACACATGGACCATATCTAGTTCAACTCTGCTTAGGAAACTGACAAGAACAGTAGCTCCTCTTCAGTCCGATACACTGTACTTGCTGGGAACATACGCGAGTGCTATTTGCACTGTGTATGGCAAAGGGAGCGCAATAGTGACTTTCCTTACCAGAAAACAACTCTTGCTCGTAGGACCACACACTGCATGTGATTCAACGCCATTTAGGACTGGGAAACAAATGCCAGCTCGCCTTACAAGAAACACGCTCTGCTTCTGAGAAAAGAGCACTCTTCTACTCTACTGTGTTTCCTATGGGGTCCAAACAGTGAGCTTGCTCAGAACAAAAGAACTGTGCTTCCTACACACATCGACCATATCTAGTTCAACTCTGCTTAGGAAACTGACAAGAACAGTAGCTCCTCTTCAGTCCAATACACTGTACTTGCGGGCAAGATTTGCGAGTGCTATTTGCACTGTGTATGGCAAAGGGAGCGCAATAGTGACTTTCCTTACCAGAAAACAACTCTTGCTCGTAGGACCACACACTGCATGTGACTCAACTCCATTTGGTCTGGGAAACAAACGCTAGCTCGCCTTACAAGAAACACACTCTGCTTTAGAGAAAAGAGCACATTCTACTCTACTGTGTTTCCTATGGGGTCCGAACAGTGAGCTTTCTCAGAACAAAAGAACTGTGCTTCCTACACACACAGCCATATCTAGTTCAATTCTGCTTAGGAACCTGACAAGAACAGTAGCTCCTCTTCAGTCCAATACTCTGTACTGCTGGGAACAGACTCCAGTGCTATTTGTCCTGTGTATGACATTGCAGCGCAATAGTGACTATTCTTATCATAAAACAACTCTTGCTCGTAGGACCAGAAACTGCATGTGATTCAACTCCATTTAGGACTGGGAAACAAACGCTAGCTCGCCTTACAAGAAACACAATCTGCTTTAGAGAAAAGAACACTCTTCTCCTCTACTGTGTTTCCTATAGGGCCAGAACAGTGAGCTTGCTCAGAACAAAAGAACTGTGCTTCCTATACACGGGCCATATCTAGTTCAACTCTGCTTAGGAAACTGACAAGAACAGTAGATCCTCTTCAGTCTGATACACTGTACTTGCTGGGAACAGACGCGAGTGCTATTTGCACTGTGTATGGCATTTGGAGCGCAATAGTGACTCTTCTTACCAGAAAACAACTCTTGCTCGTAGGACCAAAAACTGTCTGTGACTCAACTCCATTTAGGACTGGGAAACAAACGTGAGCGCGCCTTACAAGAAACACACTCTGCTTTAGAGAAAAGAGCACTCTTCTACTCTACTGTGTTTCCTATAGGGCCAGAACAGTGAGCTTGCTCAGAACAAAAGAACTGTGCTTCCTACACACATGGACCATATCTAGTTCAACTCTGCTTAGGAAACTGACAAGAACAGTAGCTCCTCTTCAGTCCGATACACTGTTTTTGCTGAGAACAGACGCGAGTGCTATTTGAAATGTGAATCGCAATTGGAGCACAATAGTGACTCGTCTTACCAGAAAACAACTCTTGCTTATAGGAAAAAAACTGCATGTGACTCAACTCCATTTACGACTATGATACAAACTCTAGCTCGCCTTAGAAGAAACACACTCTGCTTTTGAGAAAAGAGCACTCTTCTACTCTACTGTGTTTCCTATAGGGCCAGAACAGTGAGCTTGCTCAGAACAAATGAACTGTGCTTCCTAGACTCACGGGCCATATCTAGTTCAACTCTGCTTAGGAAACTGAGAAGAACAGTAGCTCCTCTTCAGTCCAATACACTGTACTTGCTGGGAACAGATGCCAGTGCAATTTGCACTGTGTATGGCAATGGGAGCGCAATAGTGACTTTCCTAACCAGAAAACAACTCTTGCTCGTAGGACCAGAAACTGCATGTGATTCAACTCCATTTAGGACTGGGAAACAAACGCTAGCTCGCCTTACAAGAAACACACTCTGCTTTAGAGAAAAGAGCACTCTTCTACTCTACTGTGTTTCCTTGGCTTCCAAACAGTGAGCTTGCTCAGAACAAAAGTACTGTGCTTCCTACACACAAGGACCATATGTAGTTCAACTCTGCTTAGGATACTGACAAGAACAGTAGCTCCTATTCAGTCCAATACACTGTGCTTGCTGGGAAAAGACGCGAGTGCTATTGGCACTGTGTATGGCAATGGGAGCGCAATAGTGACTTTCCTTACCAGAAAACAACTCTTATTCGTAGGACCATGAACTGCATGTGATTCAACTCCATTTAGGACTAGGAAACAAACGCTAGCTCGCCTTACAAAAACACACTCTGCTTTTGAGAAAAGAGCACTCTTCTACTCTACAGTGTTTCCTGTAGGGCCAGAACAATGAGCTTGCTCAGGACATAAGAACTGTGCTCTTACACACGGGCCATATCTAGTTCCACTCTGCTTAGGAAACTGACAAGAACAGTAGATCCTCTTCAGTCCGATACACTGTACTTGCTGGGAACAGACGCGAGAGCTATTTGCACTATGTATGGCAAGGGGAGCGCAATAGTGACTTTCCTTACCAGAAATCAACTCTTGCTCTTAGGACCAGAAACTGCATGTGATTCAACTCCATTTAGGACTGGAAAACAAACGCTAGCTCGACTTTCAAGAAACACACTCTGCTTTTGAGAAAAGAGCACTCTTCTACTCTACTGTGTTCCTATGGGGTCCAAAAAGTGAGCTTGCTCAGAACAAAAGAACTGTGTTTCCTACACTCACGGCCATATCTAGTTCAATTCTGCTTAGGAACCTGACAAGAACCGTAGATCCTCTTCAGTCCAATACACTGTACTTGCTGGGAAAAGACGCGAGTGCTATTTGCCCTGTGTATGGCAATGGGAGCGCAATAGTGACTTTCCTTAACAGAAAACAACTCTTGTTCGTAGGACCAGAAACTGCATGTGATTCAACTCCATTTAGGACTGGGAAACAAACGCTAGCTCGCCTTACAAGAAACACACTCTGCTTTTGAGAAAAGAGCACTCTTCTACTCTACTGTGTTTCCTATGGGGTCCGAACAGTGAGCTTGCTCAGAACAAAAGAACTGTGCTTCCTACACACACGGCCATATCTAGTTCAATTCTGCTTAGGAACCTGACCAGAGCAGTAGATGCTCTTCAGTCCAATACACTGTACTTGCTGGGAACAGACGCCAGTGCTATTTGTCCTGTATATGGCAATGGCAGTGCAATAGTGACTATTCTTACCATAAAACAACTCTTGCTCGTAGGACCACAAACTGCATGTGATTCAACTCCATTTAGGACTGGGAAACAAACGCTAGCTCGCCTTACAAGAAACACACTCTGCTTTTGAGAAAAGAGCACTCTTCTACTCTACTGTGTTTCCTATGGGGTCCAAACAGTGAGCTTGGTCAGAACAAAAGAACTGTGCTTCCTACACACATGGACCATATCTAGTTCAACTCTGCTTAGGAAACTGACAAGAACAGTAGCTCCTATTCAGTCCAATACACTGTACTTGCTGGGAACAGACGCGAGTGCTATTTGCACTGTGTATGGCATTTAGAGCGCAATAGTGACTCTTCTTACCAGAAAACAACTCTTGCTCGTAGGACCAAAAACTGTCTGTGACTCAACTCCATTTAGGACTGGGAAAAAACGCGAGCTGGCCTTACAAGAAACACACTCTGCTTTAGAGAAAAGAGCACTCATCTACTCTACTGTGTTTCCTGTGGGGCCAGAACAGTGAGCTTGCTCAGAACAAAAGAACTGTGCTTCCTACACACCCGGCCATATCTCGTTCAAGTCTGCTTAGGAACCTGACAAGAACAGTAGATCCTCTTCAGTCCAATACACTGTACTTGCGGGGAACAGACGCCAGTGCTATTTGTCCTGTGTAGGGCAATGGCAGCGCAATAGTGACTCTTCTTACCAGAAAACAACTCTTGCTCATAGGACCAGAAACTGCATGTGATTCAACTCCATTTAGGACTGGGAAACAAACTCTAGCTCGCTTTACAAGAAACACACTCTGCTTTTGAGAAAAGAGCACTCTTCTACTCTACTGTGTTTCCTATGGGGTCCGAACAGTGAGCTTGCTCAGAAAAAAGGAACGGTGCTTCCTACACACACGGCCATATCTAGTTCAATTCTGCTTAGGAACCTGACCAGAGCAGTAGATCCTCTTCAGTCCGATAGACTGTACTTGCTGGGAACAGACGCGAGTGCTATTTGCACTGTGTATTGCAATGGGAGCGCAATAGTGACTTTCCTTACCAGAAAACAACTCTTGCTCTTAGGACCAGAAACTGCGTGTGATTCAACTCCATTTAGGCCTGGGAAACAAACGCTAGCTCGCCTTACAAGAAACACACTCTGCTTTAGAGAAAAGAGCACTCTTCTACTTTACTGTGTTTCCTATGGGGTCCAAACAGTGAGCTTGCTCAGAACAAAGAACTGTGCATTCTCCACACACGGGCCATATCTAGTTCAACTCTGCTTAGGAAACAAACAAGAACAGTAGCTCCTCTTCACTCCAATACACTGTACTTGCGGGGAACAGACGCGAGTGCTATTTGCACTGTGTATGGCATTGGAGCACAATAGTGACTCGTCTTACCAGAAAACAACTCTTGCTTGTAGGACAAAAAACTGCATGTGACTCAACTCCATTTAGAACTGGGAAACAAACGCTAGCTCGCCTTACAAGAAACACACTCTGCTTTAGAGAAAAGAACACTCTTCTACTCTACTGTTTTTCCTATGGGTTCCGAACAGTGAGCTTGCTCAGAACAAAAGAACTGTGCTTCCTACACACACGGACCATATCTAGTTCAACTCTGCTTAGTAAACTGACAAGAACAGTAGCTCCTCTTCAGTCCAATACACTGTACTTGCTGGGAAAAGACGCGAGTGCTATTTGCCTTGTGTAGGGCAATGGGAGCGCAATAGTGACTTTTCTTTTTTTTTTTTTTTTTTTTTTTTTTTTTTTTTTTTTTTTTTTTTTTTTTTTTTTTTTTTTTTTTTAAAGATTTATTTATTTATTATGTATACAATGTTCTGCCTGCATATATGTCTGCAGGCCAGAAGAGGGTGCCAGATCTCATTACAGATGGTTGTGAGCCACCATGTGGTTGCTGGGAATTGAACTCAGGACCTCTGGAAGAGCAGTCAGTGCTCTTAACCTCTGAGCCATCTCTCCAGCCCAATAGTGACTTTTCTTACCAGAAAAAAACTCTTGTTCGTAGGACCAGAAACTGCATGTGATTCAACTCCATTTAGGACTAGGAAAAAAACGCTAGCTCACCTTACAAAAACACACTCTGCTTTTGAGAAAAGAGCACTCTTCTACTCTACTGTGTTTCCTATAGGGCCAGAACAGTGAGCTTGCTCAGAACATAAGAACGGTGCTTCCTACACACACGGGCCATATCTAGTTCAACTCTGCTTAGGAAACTGACAAGAACAGATGCTCCTCTTCAGTCCGATACACTGTACTTGCTGGGAACAGACGCGAGAGCTTTTTGCACTATGTATCAAGTGGAGAGCAATAGTGACTTTCCTTACCAGAAAACAACTCTTGCTCTTAGGACCAGAAACTGCATGTGTTTCAACTCCATTTAGGACTGGGAAACAAACGCTAGCTCGCCTTACAAGAAACACACTCTGCTTTTG
Organism: Peromyscus eremicus; assembly: GCF_949786415.1. Classification (NCBI taxonomy): domain Eukaryota; kingdom Metazoa; phylum Chordata; class Mammalia; order Rodentia; family Cricetidae; genus Peromyscus; species Peromyscus eremicus. The sequence continues at coordinate 214,923 of NW_026734465.1, forward strand.
AGAAAAGAGCACTCTTCTACTCTACTGTATTTCCTATGGTGTCCGAACAGTGAGCTTGCTCAGTACATAAGAAATGTGCTTCCTACACACACGGCCATATCTAGTTCAATTCTGATTAGGAACCTGACAAGAACAGTAGATCCTCTTCAGTCCAATACACTGTACTTGCTGAGAACAGACGCCAGTGCTATTTGTATTGTGTATGGCAATGGCAGCGCAATAGTGACTCTTCTTACCATAAAACAACTCTTGCTCTTAGGACAAGAAACTGCATGTGATTCAACTCCATTTAGGACTGGGAAACAAACGCTAGCTCGCCTTACAAGAAACACACTCTGCTTTTGAGAAAAGAGCACTCTTCTACTCTACTGTGTTTCTTATGGGGTCCGAACAGTGAGCTTGCTCAGAACCAAAGAACTGTGCTTCCTACACACACGGCCATATCTAGTTCAATTCTGCTTAGGAACCTGACCAGAGCAGTAGATGCTCTTCAGGCCAATACACTGTACTTGCTGGGAACAGACGCCAGTGCTATTTGTCCTGTATATGGCAATGGACATGCAATAGTGACTATTCTTACCATAAAACAACTCTTGCTCGTAGGACCACAAACTGCATGTGATTCCACTCCATTTAGGACTGGGAAACAAACGCTATCTCGCCTTACAAGAAACACACTCTGCTTTTGAGAAAAGAGCACTCTTCTACTCTACTGTGTTTCCTATGGGGTCCAAACAGTGAGCTTGGTCAGAACAAAGGAAATGTGCTTCCTACACACATGGACCATTATCTAGTTCAACTCTGCTTAGGAAACTGACAAGAACAGTAGCTCCTATTCAGTCCAATACACTGTACTTGCTGGGAACAGACACGAGTGCTATTTGCACTGTGTATGGCATTTAGAGCGCAATAGTGACTCTTCTTACCAGAAAACAACTCTTGCTCGTAGGACCAAAAACTGTCTGTGACTCAACTCCATTTAGGACTGGGAAAAAACGCGAGCTGCCTTACAAGAAACACACTCTGCTTTAGAGAAAAGAGCACTCTTCTACTCTACTGTGTTTCCTGTAGGGCCAGAACAGTGAGCTTGCTCAGAACAAAGGAACTGTGGTTCCTACACACACGGCCATATCTCGTTCAAGTCTGCTTAGGAACCTGACAAGAACAGTAGATCCTCTTCAGTCCAATACACTGTACTTGCTGGGAACAGACGCCAGTGCTATTTGTCCTGTGTAGGGCATTGGAGCACAATAGTGACTTGTCTTACCAGAAAACAACCCTTGCTCCTAGGACAAAAAACTGCTTGTGACTCAACTCCATTTAGGACTGGGAAACAAACGCTAGCTCGACTCCCAAGAAACACACTCTGCTTTTGAAAAAAGAGCACTCTTCTACTCTACTGTGTTTCCTATGGGGTCCGAAAAGTGAGCTTGCTCAGAACAAAAAAACTTTGCTTCCTACACACACGGCCATATCTAGTTCAAGTCTGCTTAGGAACCTGACAAGAACAGTAGAACCTCTTCAGTCCAATACACTGTACTTGCTGGGAACAGACGCCAGTGCTATTTCTCCTGTGTATGGCAAGGGCAGCGCAATAGTGACTCTTCTTACCAGAAAACAACTCTTGCTCGTAGGACCAGAAACTGCATGTGATTCCACTACATTTAGGACTGGGAAACAAACTCTAGCTCGCTTTACAAGAAACACACTCTGCTTTAGAGAAAAGAGCATTCTTCTACTCTACTGTGTTTCCTATGGGGTCCAAACAGTGAGCTTGCTCAGAACAAAACAACTGTGCTTCCTACACACACGGACCATATCTAGTTCAACTCTACTTAGGAAACTGACAAGAACAGTAGCTCCTATTCAGTCCAATACACTGTACTTGCTGGGAAAATACGCGAGTGCTCTTTGCCTTGTGTAGGGCAATGGGAGCGCAATAGTGACTTTCCTTATCAGAAAAAAACTCTTGTTCGTAGGACCAGAAACTGCATGTGATTCAACTCCATTTAGGACTAGGAAACAAACGCTAGCTCACCTTACAAAAACACACTCTGCTTTTGAGAAAAGAGCACTCTTCTACTCTACCGTGTTTCCTATAGGGCCAGAACAGTGAGCTTGCTCAGAACATAAGAACGGTGCTTCCTACACACACGGGCCATATCTAGTTCAACTCTGCTTAGGAAACTGACAAGAACAGTAGCTCCTCTTCAGTCCGATACACTGTACTTGCTGGGAACAGACGCGAGAGCTATTTGCACTATGTATGGCAAGGGGAGCACAATAGTGACATTCCTTACCAGAAAACAACTCTTGCCCATAGGACAAAAAACTGCATGTGACTCAACCCCATTTAGGACTGGGAAACAAACACTAGCTCGCCTTACAAGAAACACACTCTGCTTTAGAGAAAAGAGCACTCATCTACTCTACTGTGTTTCCTGTAGGGCCAGAACAGTGAGCTTGCTCAGAACAAAGGAACTGTGCTTCCTACACACACGGCCATATCTCGTTCAAGTCTGCTTAGGAACCTGACAAGAACAGTAGATCCTCTTCAGTCCAATACACTGTACTTGCTGGGAACAGACGCCAGTGCTATTTGTCCTGTGTAGGGCAATGGCAGCGCAATAGTGACTCTTCTTACCAGAAAACAACTCTTGCTCGTAGGACCAGAAACTGCATGTGATTCAACTCCATTTAGGACTGGGAAACAAACTCTAGCTCGCTTTACAAGAAACACACTCTGCTTTTGAGAAAAGAGCACTCTTCTACTCTACTGTGTTTCCTATGGGGTCCGAACAGTGAGCTTGCTCAGAAAAAAGGAACGGTGCTTCCTACACACACGGCCATATCTAGTTCAATTCTGCTTAGGAACCTGACCAGAGCAGTAGATCCTCTTCAGTCCGATAGACTGTACTTGCTGGGAACAGACGCGAGTGCTATTTGCACTGTGTATTGCAATGGGAGCGCAATAGTGACTTTCCTTACCAGAAAACAACTCTTGCTCTTAGGACCAGAAACTGCATGTGATTCAACTCCATTTAGGACTGGTAAACAAACGATAGCTCGCCTTACAAGAAACACACTCTGCTTTAGAGAAAAGAGCACTCTTCTACTCTACTGTGTTTCCTATGGGGTCCAAAGAGTGAGCTTGCTCAGAACAAAGAACTGTGCATTCTCCACACACGGGCCATATCTAGTTCAACTCTGCTTAGGAAACAAACAAGAACAGTAGCTCCTCTTCACTCCAATACACTGTACTTGCGGGGAACAGACGCGAGTGCTATTTGCACTGTGTATGGCATTGGAGCACAATAGTGACTCGTCTTACCAGAAAACAACTCTTGCTCGTAGGACAAAAAACTGCATGTGACTCAACTCCATTTAGAACTGGGAAACAAACGCTAGCTCGCCTTACAAGAAACACACTCTGCTTTAGAGAAAAGAGCACTCTTCTACTCTACTGTTTTTCCTATGGGTTCCAAACAGTGAGCTTGCTCAGAACAAAAGAACTGTGCTTCCTACACACACGGACCATATCTAGTTCAACTCTGCTTAGTAAACTGACAAGAACAGTAGCTCCTCTTCAGTCCAATACACTGTACTTGCTGGGAAAAGACGCGAGTGCTATTTGCCTTGTGTAGGGCAATGAGAGCGCAATAGTGACTTTTCTTACCAGAAAAAAACTCTTGTTCGTAGGACCAGAAACTGCATGTGATTCAACTCCATTTAGGACTAGGAAACAAACGCTAGCTCGCCTTACAAAAACACACTCTGCTTTTGAGAAAAGAGCACTCTTCTACTCTACTGTGTTTCCTATAGGGCCAGAACAGTGAGCTTGCTCAGAACATAAGAACGGTGCTTCCTACACACACGGGCCATATCTAGTTCAACTCTGCTTTGGAAACTGACAAGAACAGATGCTCCTCTTCAGTCCGATACACTGTACTTGCTGGGAACAGACGCGAGAGCTATTTGCACTATGTATCAAGTGGAGAGCAATAGTGACTTTCCTTACCAGAAAACAACTCTTGCTCTTAGGACCAGAAACTGCATGTGTTTCAACTCCATTTAGGACTGGGAAACAAACGCTAGCTCGCCTTACAAGAAACACACTCTGCTTTTGAGAAAAGAGCACTCTTCTACTCTACTGTATTTCCTATGGTGTCCGAACAGTGAGCTTGCTCAGAACATAAGAAATGTGCTTCCTACACACACGGCCATATCTAGTTCAATTCTGATTAGGAACCTGACCAGAGCAGTAGATCCTCTTCAGTCCGATAGACTGTACTTGCTGGGAACAGACGCGAGTGCTATTTGCACTGTGTATTGCAATGGGAGCGCAATAGTGACTTTCCTTACCAGAAAACAACTCTTGCTCTTAGGACCAGAAACTGCGTGTGATTCAACTCCATTTAGGCCTGGGAAACAAACGCTAGCTCGCCTTACAAGAAACACACTCTGCTTTAGAGAAAAGAGCACTCTTCTACTCTACTGTGTTTCCTATGGGGTCCAAACAGTGAGCTTGCTCAGAACAAAGAACTGTGCATTCTCCACACACGGGCCATATCTAGTTCAACTCTGCTTAGGAAACAAACAAGAACAGTAGCTCCTCTTCACTCCAATACACTGTACTTGCGGGGAACAGACGCGAGTGCTATTTGCACTGTGTATGGCATTGGAGCACAATAGTGACTCGTCTTACCAGAAAACAACTCTTGCTTGTAGGACAAAAAACTGCATGTGACTCAACTCCATTTAGAACTGGGAAACAAACGCTAGCTCGCCTTACAAGAAACACACTCTGCTTTAGAGAAAAGAACACTCTTCTACTCTACTGTTTTTCCTATGTGTTCCGAACAGTGAGCTTGCTCAGAACAAAAGAACTGTGCTTCCTACACACACGGACCATATCTAGTTCAACTCTGCTTAGTAAACTGACAAGAACAGTAGCTCCTCTTCAGTCCAATACACTGTACTTGCTGGGAAAAGACGCGAGTGCTATTTGCCTTGTGTAGGGCAATGGGAGCGCAATAGTGACTTTTCTTACCAGAAAAAAACTCTTGTTCGTAGGACCAGAAACTGCATGTGATTCAACTCCATTTAGGACTAGGAAAAAAACGCTAGCTCGCCTTACAAAAACACACTCTGCTTTTGAGAAAAGAGCACTCTTCTACTCTACTGTGTTTCCTATAGGGCCAGAACAGTGAGCTTGCTCAGAACATAAGAACGGTGCTTCCTACACACACGGGCCATATCTAGTTCAACTCTGCTTAGGAAACTGACAAGAACAGATGCTCCTCTTCAGTCCGATACACTGTACTTGCTGGGAACAGACGCGAGAGCTTTTTGCACTATGTATCAAGTGGAGAGCAATAGTGACTTTCCTTACCAGAAAACAACTCTTGCTCTTAGGACCAGAAACTGCATGTGTTTCAACTCCATTTAGGACTGGGAAACAAACGCTAGCTCGCCTTACAAGAAACACACTCTGCTTTTGAGAAAAGAGCACTCTTCTACTCTACTGTATTTCCTATGGTGTCCGAACAGTGAGCTTGCTCAGAACATAAGAAATGTGCTTCCTACACACACGGCCATATCTAGTTCAATTCTGATTAGGAACCTGACAAGAACAGTAGATCCTCTTCAGTCCAATACACTGTACTTGCTGAGAACAGACGCCAGTGCTATTTGTATTGTGTATGGCAATGGCAGCGCAATAGTGACTCTTCTTACCATAAAACAACTCTTGCTCTTAGGACAAGAAACTGCATGTGATTCAACTCCATTTAGGACTGGGAAACAAACGCTAGCTCGCCTTACAAGAAACACACTCTGCTTTTGAGAAAAGAGCACTCTTCTACTCTACTGTGTTTCTTATGGGGTCCGAACAGTGAGCTTGCTCAGAACCAAAGAACTGTGCTTCCTACACACACGGCCATATCTAGTTCAATTCTGCTTAGGAACCTGACCAGAGCAGTAGATGCTCTTCAGGCCAATACACTGTACTTGCTGGGAACAGACGCCAGTGCTATTTGTCCTGTATATGGCAATGGACATGCAATAGTGACTATTCTTACCATAAAACAACTCTTGCTCGTAGGACCACAAACTGCATGTGATTCCACTCCATTTAGGACTGGGAAACAAACGCTATCTCGCCTTACAAGAAACACACTCTGCTTTTGAGAAAAGAGCACTCTTCTACTCTACTGTGCTTCCTATGGGGTCCAAACAGTGAGCTTGGTCAGAACAAAGGAAATGTGCTTCCTACACACATGGACCATATCTAGTTCAACTCTGCTTAGGAAACTGACAAGAACAGTAGCTCCTATTCAGTCCAATACACTGTACTTGCTGGGAACAGACGCGAGTGCTATTTGCACTGTGTATGGCATTTAGAGCGCAATAGTGACTCTTCTTACCAGAAAACAACTCTTGCTCGTAGGACCAAAAACTGTCTGTGACTCAACTCCATTTAGGACTGGGAAAAAACGCGAGCTGGCCTTACAAGAAACACACTCTGCTTTAGAGAAAAGAGCACTCTTCTACTCTACTGTGTTTCCTGTAGGGCCAGAACAGTGAGCTTGCTCAGAACAAAGGAACTGTGGTTCCTACACACACGGCCATATCTCGTTCAAGTCTGCTTAGGAACCTGACAAGAACAGTAGATCCTCTTCAGTCCAATACACTGTACTTGCTGGGAACAGACGCCAGTGCTATTTGTCCTGTGTAGGGCATTGGAGCACAATAGTGACTTGTCTTACCAGAAAACAACCCTTGCTCCTAGGACAAAAAACTGCTTGTGACTCAACTCCATTTAGGACTGGGAAACAAACGCTAGCTCGACTCTCAAGAAACACACTCTGCTTTTGAAAAAAGAGCACTCTTCTACTCTACTGTGTTTCCTATGGGGTCCGAAAAGTGAGCTTGCTCAGAACAAAAAAACTTTGCTTCCTACACACACGGCCATATCTAGTTCAAGTCTGCTTAGGAACCTGACAAGAACAGTAGAACCTCTTCAGTCCAATACACTGTACTTGCTGGGAACAGACGCCAGTGCTATTTCTCCTGTGTATGGCAAGAACAGCGCAATAGTGACTCTTCTTACCAGAAAACAACTCTTGCTCGTAGGACCAGAAACTGCATGTGATTCCACTACATTTAGGACTGGGAAACAAACTCTAGCTCGCTTTACAAGAAACACACTCTGCTTTAGAGAAAAGAGCATTCTTCTACTCTACTGTGTTTCCTATGGGGTCCAAACAGTGAGCTTGCTCAGAACAAAACAACTGTGCTTCCTACACACACGGACCATATCTAGTTCAACTCTACTTAGGAAACTGACAAGAACAGTAGCTCCTATTCAGTCCAATACACTGTACTTGCTGGGAAAATACGCGAGTGCTCTTTGCCTTGTGTAGGGCAATGGGAGCGCAATAGTGACTTTCCTTATCAGAAAAAAACTCTTGTTCGTAGGACCAGAAACTGCATGTGATTCAACTCCATTTAGGACTAGGAAACAAACGCTAGCTCACCTTACAACAACACACTCTGCTTTTGAGAAAAGAGCACTCTTCTACTCTACCGTGTTTCCTATAGGGCCAGAACAGTGAGCTTGCTCAGAACATAAGAACGGTGCTTCCTACACACACGGGCCATATCTAGTTCAACTCTGCTTAGGAAACTGACAAGAACAGTAGCTCCTCTTCAGTCCGATACACTGTACTTGCTGGGAACAGACGCGAGAGCTATTTGCACTATGTATGGCAAGGGGAGCACAATAGTGACATTCCTTACCAGAAAACAACTCTTGCCCATAGGACAAAAAACTGCATGTGACTCAACCCCATTTAGGACTGGGAAACAAACACTAGCTCGCCTTACAAGAAACACACTCTGCTTTAGAGAAAAGAGCACTCATCTACTCTACTGTGTTTCCTGTAGGGCCAGAACAGTGAGCTTGCTCAGAACAAAGGAACTGTGCTTCCTACACACACGGCCATATCTCGTTCAAGTCTGCTTAGGAACCTGACAAGAACAGTAGATCCTCTTCAGTCCAATACACTGTACTTGCTGGGAACAGACGCCAGTGCTATTTGTCCTGTGTAGGGCAATGGCAGCGCAATAGTGACTCTTCTTACCAGAAAACAACTCTTGCTCGTAGGACCAGAAACTGCATGTGATTCAACTCCATTTAGGACTGGGAAACAAACTCTAGCTCGCTTTACAAGAAACACACTCTGCTTTTGAGAAAAGAGCACTCTTCTACTCTACTGTGTTTCCTATGGGGTCCGAACAGTGAGCTTGCTCAGAAAAAAGGAACGGTGCTTCCTACACACACGGCCATATCTAGTTCAATTCTGCTTAGGAACCTGACCAGAGCAGTAGATCCTCTTCAGTCCGATAGACTGTACTTGCTGGGAACAGACGCGAGTGCTATTTGCACTGTGTATTGCAATGGGAGCGCAATAGTGACTTTCCTTACCAGAAAACAACTCTTGCTCTTAGGACCAGAAACTGCATGTGATTCAACTCCATTTAGGACTGGTAAACAAACGATAGCTCGCCTTACAAGAAACACACTCTGCTTTAGAGAAAAGAGCACTCTTCTACTCTACTGTGTTTCCTATGTGGTCCAAAGAGTGAGCTTGCTCAGAACAAAGAACTGTGCATTCTCCACACACGGGCCATATCTAGTTCAACTCTGCTTAGGAAACAAACAAGAACAGTAGCTCCTCTTCACTCCAATACACTGTACTTGCGGGGAACAGACGCGAGTGCTATTTGCACTGTGTATGGCATTGGAGCACAATAGTGACTCGTCTTACCAGAAAACAACACTTGCTCGTAGGACAAAAAACTGCATGTGACTCAACTCCATTTAGAACTGGGAAACAAACGCTAGCTCGCCTTACAAGAAACACACTCTGCTTTAGAGAAAAGAGCACTCTTCTACTCTACTGTTTTTCCTATGGGTTCCAAACAGTGAGCTTGCTCAGAACAAAAGAACTGTGCTTCCTACACACACGGACCATATCTAGTTCAACTCTGCTTAGTAAACTGACAAGAACAGTAGCTCCTCTTCAGTCCAATACACTGTACTTGCTGGGAAAAGACGCGAGTGCTATTTGCCTTGTGTAGGGCAATGGGAGCGCAATAGTGACTTTTCTTACCAGAAAAAAACTCTTGTTCGTAGGACCAGAAACTGCATGTGATTCAACTCCCTTTAGGACTAGGAAACAAACGCTAGCTCGCCTTACAAAAACACACTCTGCTTTTGAGAAAAGAGCACTCTTCTACTCTACTGTGTTTCCTATAGGGCCAGAACAGTGAGCTTGCTCAGAACATAAGAACGGTGCTTCCTACACACACGGGCCATATCTAGTTCAACTCTGCTTTGGAAACTGACAAGAACAGATGCTCCTCTTCAGTCCGATACACTGTACTTGCTGGGAACAGACGCGAGAGCTATTTGCACTATGTATCAAGTGGAGAGCAATAGTGACTTTCCTTACCAGAAAACAACTCTTGCTCTTAGGACCAGAAACTGCATGTGATTCAACTCCATTTAGGACTGGGAAACAAACGCTAGCTCGCCTTACAAGAAACACACTCTGCTTTTGAGAAAAGAGCACTCTTCTACTCTACTGTATTTCCTATGGTGTCCGAACAGTGAGCTTGCTCAGAACATAAGAAATGTGCTTCCTACACACACGGCCATATCTAGTTCAATTCTGATTAGGAACCTGACAAGAACAGTAGATCCTCTTCAGTCCAATACACTGTACTTGCTGAGAACAGACGCCAGTGCTATTTGTATTGTGTATGGCAATGGCAGCGCAATAGTGACTCTTCTTACCATAAAACAACTCTTGCTCTTAGGACAAGAAACTGCATGTGATTCAACTCCATTTAGGACTGGGAAACAAACGCTAGCTCGCCTTACAAGAAACACACTCTGCTTTTGAGAAAAGAGCACTCTTCTACTCTACTGTGTTTCTTATGGGGTCCGAACAGTGAGCTTGCTCAGAACCAAAGAACTGTGCTTCCTACACACACGGCCATATCTAGTTCAATTCTGCTTAGGAACCTGACCAGAGCAGTAGATGCTCTTCAGGCCAATACACTGTACTTGCTGGGAACAGACGCCAGTGCTATTTGTCCTGTATATGGCAATGGACATGCAATAGTGACTATTCTTACCATAAAACAACTCTTGCTCGTAGGACCACAAACTGCATGTGATTCCACTCCATTTAGGACTGGGAAACAAACGCTAGCTCGCCTTACAAGAAACACACTCTGCTTTTGAGAAAAGAGCACTCTTCTACTCTACTGTGTTTCCTATGGGGTCCAAACAGTGAGCTTGGTCAGAACAAAAGAACTGTGCTTCCTACACACATGGACCATATCTAGTTCAACTCTGCTTAGGAAACTGACAAGAACAGTAGCTCCTATTCAGTCCAATACACTGTACTTGCTGGGAACAGACGCGAGTGCTATTTGCACTGTGTATGGCATTTAGAGCGCAATAGTGACTCTTCTTACCAGAAAACAACTCTTGCTCGTAGGACCAAAAACTGTCTGTGACTCAACTCCATTTAGGACTGGGAAAAAACGCGAGCTGGCCTTACAAGAAACACACTCTGCTTTAGAGAAAAGAGCACTCATCTACTCTACTGTGTTTCCTGAAGGGCCAGAACAGTGAGCTTGCTCAGAACAAAGGAACTGTGCTTCCTACACACACGGCCATATCTCGTTCAAGTCTGCTTAGGAACCTGACAAGAACAGTAGATCCTCTTCAGTCCAATACACTGTACTTGCTGGGAACAGACGCCAGTGCTATTTGTCCTGTGTAGGGCATTGGAGCACAATAGTGACTTGTCTTACCAGAAAACAACCCTTGCTCCTAGGACAAAAAACTGCTTGTGACTCAACTCCATTTAGGACTGGGAAACAAACGCTAGCTCGACTCTCAAGAAACACACTCTGCTTTTGAAAAAAGAGCACTCTTCTACTCTACTGTGTTTCCTATGGGGTCCGAAAAGTGAGCTTGCTCAGAACAAAAAAACTGTGCTTCCTACACACACGGCCATATCTAGTTCAAGTCTGCTTAGGAACCTGACAAGAACAGTAGAACCTCTTCAGTCCAATACACTGTACTTGCTGGGAACAGACGCCAGTGCTATTTCTCCTGTGTATGGCAATGGCAGCGCAATAGTGACTCTTCTTACCAGAAAACAACTCTTGCTCGTAGGACCAGAAACTGCATGTGATTCCACTACATTTAGGACTGGGAAAAAAACTCTAGCTCGCTTTACAAGAAACACACTCTGCTTTAGAGAAAAGAGCAATCTTCTACTCTACTGTGTTTCCTATGGGGTCCAAACAGTGAGCTTGCTCAGAACAAAAGAATGTGCTTCCTACACACACGGACCATATCTAGTTCAACTCTACTTAGGAAACTGACAAGAACAGTAGCTCCTATTCAGTCCAATACACTCTACTTGCTGGGAAAATACGCGAGTGCTATTTGCCTTGTGTAGGGCAATGGGAGCGCAATAGTGACTTTCCTTATCAGAAAAAAACTCTTGTTCGTAGGACCAGAAACTGCATGTGATTCAACTCCATTTAGGACTAGGAAACAAACGCTAGCTCACCTTACAAAAACACACTCTGCTTTTGAGAAAAGAGCACTCTTCTACTCTACTGTGTTTCCTATAGGGCCAGAACAGTGAGCTTGCTCAGAACATAAGAACGGTGCTTCCTACACACACGGGCCATATCTAGTTCAACTCTGCTTAGGAAACTGACAAGAACAGTAGCTCCTCTTCAGTCCGATACACTGTACTTGCTGGGAACAGACGCGAGAGCTATTTGCGCTATGTATGGCAAGGGGAGCACAATAGTGACTTTCCTTACCAGAAAACAACTCTTGCCCATAGGACAAAAAACTGCATGTGACTCAACCCCATTTAGGACTGGGAAACAAACGCTAGCTCGCCTTACAAGAAACACACTCTGCTTTTGAGAAAAGAGCACTCTTCTACTCTACTGTGTTTCCTATGGAGTCAGAACAGTGAGCTTGCTCAGAACAAAGAACTGTGCTTCCTACACACACGGCCATATCTAGTTCAATTCTGCTCAAGAACCTGACAAGAACAGTAGATCCTCTTCAGTCCAATACACTGTACTTGCTGGGAACAGACGCCAGTGCTATTTGTCCTGTGTATGGCAATGGCAGCACAATAGTGACTCTTCTTACCAGAAAAAAACTCTTGCTCGTAGGACCAGAAACTGCATGTGATTCAACTCCATTTAGGACTGGGAAACAAAAGCTAGCTCACCTCACATGAAACACACTCTGCTTTTGAGAAAAGAGCACTCTTCTACTCTACTGTGTTTCCTATGTGTTCCGAAAAGTGAGCTTGCTCAGATCAAAACAACTGTGCTTCCTAAACACACGGGCCATATCTAGTTCAACTCTGCTTAGGAAACTGACAAGAACAGTAGATCCTCTTCAGTACAATAAACTGTACTTGCGGCGAACAGACGCGAGTGCTATTTGTACTGTGTATGGCAATTGGAGCACAATAGTGACTTGTCTTACCAGAAAACAACTCTTGCTCGTAGGACAAGAAACTGCATGTGACTCAACTCCATTTAGGACTGGGAAACAAACGCTAGCTCTACTTCCAAGAAACACACTCTGCTTTTGAGAAAAGAGCACTCTTCTACTCTACTGTGTTTCCTATGTGTTCCGAACAGTAGGCTTGCTCAGAACAAAAAAACTGTGCTTCCTACTCACACAGCCATATCTATTTCAAGTCTGCTTAGGAACCTGACAAGAACAGTATATCCTCTTGAATCCAATACACTGTACTTGCTGGGAACAGACGCCAGTGCTATTTGTCCTGTGTATGGCAATGGCAGCGCAATAGTGACTCTTCTTACCAGAAAACAAGTCTTGCTCGTAGGACCAGAAACTGCATGTGTTTAAACTCCATTTAGGACTGGGAAACAAACTCTAGATCGCTTTACAAGAAACACACTTTGCTTTTGAGAAAAGAGCACTCTTCTACTCTACTGTGTTTCTTATAGAGCCAGAACAGTGAGCTTGCTCAGAAAAAAAGAACTGTGCTTCCTACACACACGGGCCATATCTAGTTCAAGTCTGCTTAGGAAACTGAGAAGAACAGTAGCTCCTCTTCAATCCAATACACTGTAATTGCTGGGAACAGACGGGAGGGCTATTTGCACTGTGTATGGCAAAGGGATCACAATGGTGACTTTCCTTACCAGAAAACAACTCTTGCTCGTAGGACCAGAAACTGCATGTGATTCCACTCCATTTAGGACTGGGAAACAAACGCTAGCTCGCCTTACAAGAAACACACTCTGCTTTAGAGAAAAGAGCACTCTTCTATTCTACTGTGTTTCCTATGGGGTCCAAACAGTGAGCTTGCTCAGAACAAAAGAACTGTGCTTCCTACAAACACGGACCATATCTAGTTCAACTCTGCTTAGTAAACTGACAAGAAGAGTAGCTCCTATTCAGTCCAATACACTGTACTTGCTGGGAAAAGACGCGAGTGCTATTTGCCTTGTGTAGGGCAATGGGAGCACAATAGTGACTTTCCTTACCAGAAAACAATTCTTGTTCATAGGACCAGAAACTGCATATGATTCAACTCTTTTTAGGACTGGGAAACAAACACTAGCTCGCCTTACAAAAACACACTCTGCTTTTGAGAAATAAGCACTCTTCTACTCTACTGTGTATCCTATAGGGCCAGAAGAGTGAACTTGCTCAGAACATAAGAACTGTGCTTCCTACACACACGGCCATATCTAGTGCAATTCTGCTTAGGAACCTGAGAAGAACAGTAGATCCTCTTCATTACAATACACTGTACTTGCTGGGAACAGACGCCAGTGCTATTTGTCCTGTGTATGGCAGGGGCAGCGCAATAGTGACTCTTCTTACCATAAAACAACTCGTGCCCGTAGGACTAGAAACTGCATGTGATTCAACTCCATTTAGGACTGGGAAACAAACGTTAGCTCGCCTTACAAGAAACACACTCTGCTTTAGGGAAAAGAGCACTCTTCTACTCTACTGTGTTTCCTATAGGGCCAGAACAGTGAGCTTGCTCAGAACAAAAGAACTGTGGTTCCTACACACGGGCCATAACTAGTTCAACTCTGCTTAGGAAACTGACAAGAACAGTAGCTCCTCTTCAGTCCGATACACTGTACTTGCTGGGAACAGACGCGAGTGCTATTTGCACTGTGTATGGAAATGGGAGCACAATAGTGACTTTCCTTACCAGAAAACAACTCTTGCTCGTAGGACCAGAAACTGCATGTGATTCAACTCCATTTAGGACTGGGAAACAAATGCTAGCTCGCCTTACAAGAAACACACTCTGCTTTTGATAAAAGAGCACTCTTCTACTCTACTGGGATTCCTATGGTGTCTGAGAGTGAGCTTGCTCAGAACAAAAGAACTGTGCTTCCTACACACACGGCCATATCTAGTTCAAAACTGCTTAGGAACCTGACAAGAACAGTAGATCCTCTTCAGTCCAATACACTGTTCTTGCTGGGAACAGACGCCAGTGCTATTTGTCCTGTGTATGGCAATGGCAGCTCAATAGTGACTCTTCTTACCAGAAAACAACTCTTGCTCGTAGGACCAGAAACTGCATGTGATTCAACTCCATTTAGGACTGGAAAACAAACTCTAGCTCGCTTTACAAGAAACACACTCTGCTTTAGAGAAAAGAGCACTCTTCTACTCTACTGTTTTTCCTATGGGTTCCAAACAGTGAGCTTGCTCAGAACAAAAGAACTGTGCTTCCTACACACACGGACCATATCTAGTTCAACTCTGCTTAGTAAACTGACAAGAACAGTAGCTCCTCTTCAGTCCAATACACTGTACTTGCTGGGAAAAGACGCGAGTGCTATTTGCCTTGTGTAGGGCAATGGGAGCACAATAGTGACTTTTCTTACCAGAAAAAAACTCTTGTTCGTAGGACCAGAAACTGCATGTGATTCAACTCCATTTAGGACTAGGAAACAAACGCTAGCTCGCCTTACAAAAACACACTCTGCTTTTGAGAAAAGAGCACTCTTCTACTCTACTGTGTTTCCTATAGGGCCAGAACAGTGAGCTTGCTCAGAACATAAGAACGGTGCTTCCTACACACAAGGGCCATATCTAGGTCAACTCTGCTTAGGAAACTGACAAGAACAGATGCTCCTCTTCAGTCCGATACACTGTACTTGCTGGGAACAGACGCGAGAGCTATTTGCACTATGTATCAAGTGGAGAGCAATAGTGACTTTCCTTACCAGAAAACAACTCTTGCTCTTAGGACCAGAAACTGCATGTGATTCAACTCCATTTAGGACTGGGAAACAAACGCTAGCTCGCCTTACAAGAAACACACTCTGCTTTTGAGAAAAGAGCACTCTTCTACTCTACTGTATTTCCTATGGTGTCCGAACAGTGAGCTTGCTCAGAACATAAGAAATGTGCTTCCTACACACACGGCCATATCTAGTTCAATTCTGATTAGGAACCTGACAAGAACAGTAGATCCTCTTCAGTCCAATACACTGTACTTGCTGAGAACAGACGCCAGTGCTATTTGTATTGTGTATGGCAATGGCAGCGCAATAGTGACTCTTCTTACCATAAAACAACTCTTGCTCTTAGGACAAGAAACTGCATGTGATTCAACTCCATTTAGGACTGGGAAACAAACGCTAGCTCGCCTTACAAGAAACACACTCTGCTTTTGAGAAAAGAGCACTCTTCTACTCTACTGTGTTTCTTATGGGGTCCGAACAGTGAGCTTGCTCAGAACAAAAGAACTGTGCTTCCTACACACACGGCCATATCTAGTTCAATTCTGCTTAGGAACCTGACCAGAGCAGTAGATGCTCTTCAGGCCAATACACTGTACTTGCTGGGAACAGACGCCAGTGCTATTTGTCCTGCATATGGCAATGGACATGCAATAGTGACTATTCTTACCATAAAACAACTCTTGCTCGTAGGACCACAAACTGCATGTGATTCCACTCCATTTAGGACTGGGAAACAAACGCTAGCTCGCCTTACAAGAAACACACTCTGCTTTTGAGAAAAGAGCACTCTTCTACTCTACTGTGTTTCCTATGGGGTCCAAACAGTGAGCTTGGTCAGAACAAAAGAACTGTGCTTCCTACACACATGGACCATATCTAGTTCAACTCTGCTTAGGAAACTGACAAGAACAGTAGCTCCTATTCAGTCCAATACACTGTACTTGCTGGGAACAGACGCGAGTGCTATTTGCACTGTGTATGGCATTTAGAGCGCAATAGTGACTCTTCTTACCAGAAAACAACTCTTGTTCGTAGGACCAAAACTGTCTGTGACTCAACTCCATTTAGGACTGGGAAAAAACGCGAGCTGGCCTTACAAGAAACACACTCTACTTTAGAGAAAAGAGCACTCATCTACTCTACTGTGTTTCCTGTAGGGCCAGAAGAGTGAGCTTGCTCAGAACAAAGGAACTGTGCTTCCTACACACACGGCCATATCTCGTTCAAGTCTGCTTAGGAACCTGACAAGAACAGTAGATCCTCTTCAGTCCAATACACTGTACTTGCTGGGAACAGACGCCAGTGCTATTTGTCCTGTGTAGGGCATTGGAGCACAATAGTGACTTGTCTTACCAGAAAACAACCCTTGCTCCTAGGACAAAAAACTGCTTGTGACTCAACTCCATTTAGGACTGGGAAACAAACGCTAGCTCGACTCTCAAGAAACACACTCTGCTTTTGAAAAAAGAGCACTCTTCTACTCTACTGTGTTTCCTATGTGTTCCGAACAGTGAGCTTGCTCAGAACAAAAAAACTGTGCTTCCTACACACACGGCCATATCTAGTTCAAGTCTGCTTAGGAACCTGACAAGAACAGTAGAACCTCTTCAGTCCAATACACTGTACTTGCTGGGAACAGACGCCAGTGCTATTTCTCCTGTGTATGCCAATGGCAGCGCAATAGTGACTCTTCTTACCAGAAAACAACTCTTGCTCGTAGGACCAGAAACTGCATGTGATTCCACTACATTTAGGACTGGGAAACAAACTCTAGCTCGCTTTACAAGAAACACACTCTGCTTTAGAGAAAAGAGCATTCTTCTACTCTACTGTGTTTCCTATGGGGTCCAAACAGTGAGCTTGCTCAGAACAAAAGAACTGTGCTTCCTACACACACGGACCATATCTAGTTCAACTCTACTTAGGAAACTGACAAGAACAGTAGCTCCTATTCAGTCCAATACACTGTACTTGCTGGGAAAATACGCGAGTGCTATTTGCCTTGTGTAGGGCAATGGGAGCGCAATAGTGACTTTCCTTATCAGAAAAAAACTCTTGTTCGTAGGACCAGAAACTGCATGTGATTCAACTCCATTTAGGACTAGGAAACAAACGCTAGCTCACCTTACAAAAACACACTCTGCTTTTGAGAAAAGAGCACTCTTCTACTCTACTGTGTTTCCTATAGGGCCAGAACAGTGAGCTTGCTCAGAACATAAGAACGGTGCTTCCTACACACACGGGCCATATCTAGTTCAACTCTGCTTAGGAAACTGACAAGAACAGTAGCTCCTCTTCAGTCCGATACACTGTACTTGCTGGGAACAGACGCGAGAGCTATTTGCACTATGTATGGCAAGGGGAGCGCAATAGTGACTTTCCTTACCAGAAAACAACTCTTGCCCATAGGACAAAAAACTGCATGTGACTCAACCCCATTTAGGACTGGGAAACAAACGCTAGCTCGCCTTACAAGAAACACACTCTGCTTTTGAGAAAAGAGCACTCTTCTACTCTACTGTGTTTCCTATGGAGTCAGAACAGTGAGCTTGCTCAGAACAAAGAACTGTGCTTCCTACACACACGGCCATATCTAGTTCAATTCTGCTCAAGAACCTGACAAGAACAGTAGATCCTCTTCAGTCCAATACACTGTACTTGCTGGGAACAGACGCCAGTGCTATTTGTCCTGTGTATGGCAATGGCAGCACAATAGTGACTCTTCTTACCAGAAAAAAACTCTTGCTCGTAGGACCAGAAACTGCATGTGATTCAACTCCATTTAGGACTGGGAAACAAAAGCTAGCTCACCTCACATGAAACACACTCTGCTTTTGAGAAAAGAGCACTCTTCTACTCTACTGTGTTTCCTATGTGTTCCGAAAAGTGAGCTTGCTCAGATCAAAACAACTGTGCTTCCTAAACACACGGGCCATATCTAGTTCAACTCTGCTTAGGAAACTGACAAGAACAGTAGATCCTCTTCAGTACAATAAACTGTACTTGCGGCGAACAGACGCGAGTGCTATTTGCACTGTGTATGGCAATTGGAGCACAATAGTGACTTGTCTTACCAGAAAACAACTCTTGCTCGTAGGACAAAAAACTGCATGTGACTCAACTCCATTTAGGACTGGGAAACAAACGCTAGCTCGACTTCCAAGAAACACACTCTGCTTTTGAGAAAAGAGCACTCTTCTACTCTACTGTGTTTCCTATGTGTTCCGAACAGTAGGCTTGCTCAGAACAAAAAAACTGTGCTTCCTACTCACACGGCCATATCTATTTCAAGTCTGCTTAGGAACCTGACAAGAACAGTATATCCTCTTGAATCCAATACACTGTACTTGCTGGGAACAGACGCCAGTGCTATTTGTCCTGTGTATGGCAATGGCAGCGCAATAGTGACTCTTCTTACCAGAAAACAACTCTTGCTCGTAGGACCAGAAACTGCATGTGATTAAACTCCATTTAGGACTGGGAAACAAAAGCTAGCTCACCTCACATGAAACACACTCTGCTTTTGAGAAAAGAGCACTCTTCTACTCTACTGTGTTTCCTATGTGTTCCGAAAAGTGAGCTTGCTCAGATCAAAACAACTGTGCTTCCTAAACACACGGGCCATATCTAGTTCAACTCTGCTTAGGAAACTGACAAGAACAGTAGATCCTCTTCAGTCCGATACACTGTACTTGCTGGGAACAGACGCGAGTGCTATTTGCACTGTGTATGGCATTTGGAGCGCAATAGTGACTCTTCTTACCAGAAAACAACTCTTGCTCGTAGGACCAAAAACTGCCTGTGACTCAACTCCATTTAGGACTGGGAAACAAACGTGAGCGCGCCTTACAAGAAACACACTCTGCTTTAGAGAAAAGAGCACTCTTCTACTCTACTGTGTTTCCTATAGGGCCAGAACAGTGAGCTTGCTCAGAACAAAAGAACTGTGCTTTCGACACACATGGACCATATCTAGTTCAAATCTGCTTAGGAAACTGACAAGAACAGTAGCTCCTCTTCAGTCCGATACACTGTACTTGCTGGGAACATACGCGAGTGCTATTTGCACTGTGTATGGCAAAGGGAGCGCAATAGTGACTTTCCTTACCAGAAAACAACTCTTGCTCGTAGGACCACACACTGCATGTGATTCAACGCCATTTAGGACTGGGAAACAAATGCCAGCTCGCCTTACAAGAAACATGCTCTGCTTCTGAGAAAAGAGCACTCTTCTACTCTACTGTGTTTCCTATGGGGTCCAAACAGTGAGCTTGCTCAGAACAAAAGAACTGTGCTTCCTACACACATGGACCATATCTAGTTCAACTCTGCTTAGGAAACTGACAAGAACAGTAGCTCCTCTTCAGTCCAATACACTGTACTTGCGGGCAAGATTTGCGAGTGCTATTTGCACTGTGTATGGCAAAGGGAGCGCAATAGTGACTTTCCTTACCAGAAAACAACTCTTGCTCGTAGGACCACACACTGCATGTGACTCAACTCCATTTGGTCTGGGAAACAAACGCTAGCTCGCCTTACAAGAAACACACTCTGCTTTAGAGAAAAGAGCACATTCTACTCTACTGTGTTTCCTATGGGGTCCGAACAGTGAGCTTTCTCAGAACAAAAGAACTGTGCTTCCTACACACACAGCCATATCTAGTTCAATTCTGCTTAGGAACCTGACAAGAACAGTAGCTCCTCTTCAGTCCAATACTCTGTACTGCTGGGAACAGACTCCAGTGCTATTTGTCCTGTGTATGACATTGCAGCGCAATAGTGACTATTCTTATCATAAAACAACTCTTGCTCGTAGGACCAGAAACTGCATGTGATTCAACTCCATTTAGGACTGGGAAACAAACGCTAGCTCGCCTTACAAGAAACACAATCTGCTTTAGAGAAAAGAACACTCTCCTCCTCTACTGTGTTTCCTATAGGGCCAGAACAGTGAGCTTGCTCAGAACAAAAGAACTGTGCTTCCTATACACGGGCCATATCTAGTTCAACTCTGCTTAGGAAACTGACAAGAACAGTAGATCCTCTTCAGTCCGATACACTGTACTTGCTGGGAACAGACGCGAGTGCTATTTGCACTGTGTATGGCATTTGGAGCGCAATAGTGACTCTTCTTACCAGAAAACAACTCTTGCTCGTAGGACCAAAAACTGCCTGTGACTCAACTCCATTTAGGACTGGGAAACAAACGTGAGCGCGCCTTACAAGAAACACACTCTGCTTTAGAGAAAAGAGCACTCTTCTACTCTACTGTGTTTCCTATAGGGCCAGAACAGTGAGCTTGCTCAGAACAAAAGAACTGTGCTTCCTACACACATGGACCATATCTAGTTCAACTCTGCTTAGGAAACTGACAAGAACAGGAGCTCCTCTTCAGTCCGATACACTGTTTTTGCTGAGAACAGACGCGAGTGCTATTTGAAATGTGAATCGCAATTGGAGCACAATAGTGACTCGTCTTACCAGAAAACAACTCTTGCTTATAGGAAAAAAACTGCATGTGACTCAACTCCATTTACGACTATGATACAAACTCTAGCTCGCCTTAGAAGAAACACACTCTGCTTTTGAGAAAAGAGCACTCTTCTACTCTACTGTGTTTCCTATAGGGCCAGAACAGTGAGCTTGCTCAGAACAAATGAACTGTGCTTCCTAGACTCACGGGCCATATCTAGTTCAACTCTGCTTAGGAAACTGAGAAGAACAGTAGCTCCTCTTCAGTCCAATACACTGTACTTGCTGGGAACAGATGCCAGTGCAATTTGCACTGTGTATGGCAATGGGAGCGCAATAGTGACTTTCCTAACCAGAAAACAACTCTTGCTCGTAGGACCAGAAACTGCATGTGATTCAACTCCATTTAGGACTGGGAAACAAACGCTAGCTCGCCTTACAAGAAACACACTCTGCTTTAGAGAAAAGAGCACTCTTCTACTCTACTGTGTTTCCTTGGCTTCCAAACAGTGAGCTTGCTCAGAACAAAAGTACTGTGCCTTCTACACACAAGGACCATATGTAGTTCAACTCTGCTTAGGATACTGACAAGAACAGTAGCTCCTATTCAGTCCAATACACTGTGCTTGCTGGGAAAAGACGCGAGTGCTATTGGCACTGTGTATGGCAATGGGAGCGCAATAGTGACTTTCCTTACCAGAAAACAACTCTTATTCGTAGGACCATGAACTGCATGTGATTCAACTCCATTTAGGACTAGGAAACAAACGCTAGCTCGCCTTACAAAAACACACTCTGCTTTTGAGAAAAGAGCACTCTTCTACTCTACAGTGTTTCCTGTAGGGCCAGAACAATGAGCTTGCTCAGGACATAAGAACTGTGCTCTTACACACGGGCCATATCTAGTTCCACTCTGCTTAGGAAACTGACAAGAACAGTAGATCCTCTTCAGTCCGATACACTGTACTTGCTGGGAACAGACGCGAGAGCTATTTGCACTATGTATGGCAAGGGGAGCGCAATAGTGACTTTCCTTACCAGAAATCAACTCTTGCTCTTAGGACCAGAAACTGCATGTGATTCAACTCCATTTAGGACTGGAAAACAAACGCTAGCTCGACTTTCAAGAAACACACTCTGCTTTTGAGAAAAGAGCACTCTTCTACTCTACTGTGTTCCTATGTGGTCCAAAAAGTGAGCTTGCTCAGAACAAAAGAACTGTGTTTCCTACACTCACGGCCATATCTAGTTCAATTCTGCTTAGGAACCTGACAAGAACCGTAGATCCTCTTCAGTCCAATACACTGTACTTGCTGGGAAAAGACGCGAGTGCTATTTGCCCTGTGTATGGCAATGGGAGCGCAATAGTGACTTTCCTTAACAGAAAACAACTCTTGTTCGTAGGACCAGAAACTGCATGTGATTCAACTCCATTTAGGACTGGGAAACAAACGCTAGCTCGCCTTACAAGAAACACACTCTGCTTTTGAGAAAAGAGCACTCTTCTACTCTACTGTGTTTCTTATGGGGTCCGAACAGTGAGCTTGCTCAGAACAAAAGAACTGTGCTTCCTACACACACGGCCATATCTAGTTCAATTCTGCTTAGGAACCTGACCAGAGCAGTAGATGCTCTTCAGTCCAATACACTGTACTTGCTGGGAACAGACGCCAGTGCTATTTGTCCTGTATATGGCAATGGCAGTGCAATAGTGACTATTCTTACCATAAAACAACTCTTGCTCGTAGGACCACAAACTGCATGTGATTCAACTCCATTTAGGACTGGGAAACAAACGCTAGCTCGCCTTACAAGAAACACACTCTGCTTTTGAGAAAAGAGCACTCTTCTACTCTACTGTGTTTCCTATGGGGTCCAAACAGTGAGCTTGGTCAGAACAAAAGAACTGTGCTTCCTACACACATGGACCATATCTAGTTCAACTCTGCTTAGGAAACTGACAAGAACAGTAGCTCCTATTCAGTCCAATACACTGTACTTGCTGGGAACAGACGCGAGTGCTATTTGCACTGTGTATGGCATTTAGAGCGCAATAGTGACTCTTCTTACCAGAAAACAACTCTTGCTCGTAGGACCAAAAACTGTCTGTGACTCAACTCCATTTAGGACTGGGAAAAAACGCGAGCTGGCCTTACAAGAAACACACTCTGCTTTAGAGAAAAGAGCACTCATCTACTCTACTGTGTTTCCTGTAGGGCCAGAACAGTGAGCTTGCTCAGAACAAAAGAACTGTGCTTCCTACACACCCGGCCATATCTCGTTCAAGTCTGCTTAGGAACCTGAAAAGAACAGTAGATCCTCTTCAGTCCAATACACTGTACTTGCTGGGAACAGACGCCAGTGCTATTTGTCCTGTGTAGGGCAATGGCAGCGCAATAGTGACTCTTCTTACCAGAAAACAACTCTTGCTCATAGGACCAGAAACTGCATGTGATTCAACTCCATTTAGGACTGGGAAACAAACTCTAGCTCGCTTTACAAGAAACACACTCTGCTTTTGAGAAAAGAGCACTCTTCTACTCTACTGTGTTTCCTATGGGGTCCGAACAGTGAGCTTGCTCAGAAAAAAGGAACGGTACTTCCTACACACACGGCCATATCTAGTTCAATTCTGCTTAGGAACCTGACCAGAGCAGTAGATCCTCTTCAGTCCGATAGACTGTACTTGCTAGAAACAGACGCGAGTGCTATTTGCACTGTGTATTGCAATGGGAGCGCAATAGTGACTTTCCTTACCAGAAAACAACTCTTGCTCTTAGGACCAGAAACTGCGTGTGATTCAACTCCATTTAGGCCTGGGAAACAAACGCTAGCTCGCCTTACAAGAAACACACTCTGCTTTAGAGAAAAGAGCACTCTTCTACTCTACTGTGTTTCCTATGGGGTCCAAAAAGTGAGCTTGCTCAGAACAAAGAACTGTGCATTCTCCACACACGGGCCATATCTAGTTCAACTCTGCTTAGGAAACAAACAAGAACAGTAGCTCCTCTTCACTCCAATACACTGTACTTGCGGGGAACAGACGCGAGTGCTATTTGCACTGTGTATGGCATTGGAGCACAATAGTGACTCGTCTTACCAGAAAACAACTCTTGCTTGTAGGACAAAAAACTGCATGTGACTCAACTCCATTTAGAACTGGGAAACAAACGCTAGCTCGCCTTACAAGAAACACACTCTGCTTTAGAGAAAAGAACACTCTTCTACTCTACTGTTTTTCCTATGGGTTCCGAACAGTGAGCTTGCTCAGAACAAAAGAACTGTGCTTCCTACACACACGGACCATATCTAGTTCAACTCTGCTTAGTAAACTGACAAGAACAGTAGCTCCTCTTCAGTCCAATACACTGTACTTGCTGGGAAAAGACGCGAGTGCTATTTGCCTTGTGTAGGGCAATGGGAGCACAATAGTGACTTTTCTTACCAGAAAAAAACTCTTGTTCGTAGGACCAGAAACTGCATGTGATTCAACTCCATTTAGGACTAGGAAAAAAACGCTAGCTCGCCTTACAAAAACACACTCTGCTTTTGAGAAAAGAGCACTCTTCTACTCTACTGTGTTTCCTATAGGGCCAGAACAGTGAGCTTGCTCAGAACATAAGAACGGTGCTTCCTACACACACGGGCCATATCTAGTTCAACTCTGCTTAGGAAACTGACAAGAACAGATGCTCCTCTTCAGTCCAATACACTGTACTTGCTGGGAACAGACGCGAGAGCTTTTTGCACTATGTATCAAGTGGAGAGCAATAGTGACTTTCCTTACCAGAAAACAACTCTTGCTCTTAGGACCAGAAACTGCATGTGTTTCAACTCCATTTAGGACTGGGAAACAAACGCTAGCTCGCCTTACAAGAAACACACTCTGCTTTTGAGAAAAGAGCACTCTTCTACTCTACTGTATTTCCTATGGTGTCCGAACAGTGAGCTTGCTCAGAACATAAGAAATGTGCTTCCTACACACACGGCCATATCTAGTTCAATTCTGATTAGGAACCTGACAAGAACAGTAGATCCTCTTCAGTCCAATACACTGTACTTGCTGAGAACAGACGCCAGTGCTATTTGTATTGTGTATGGCAATGGCAGCGCAATAGTGACTCTTCTTACCATAAAACAACTCTTGCTCTTAGGACAAGAAACTGCATGTGATTCAACTCCATTTAGGACTGGGAAACAAACGCTAGCTCGCCTTACAAGAAACACACTCTGCTTTTGAGAAAAGAGCACTCTTCTACTCTACTGTGTTTCTTATGGGGTCCGAACAGTGAGCTTGCTCAGAACCAAAGAACTGTGCTTCCTACACACACGGCCATATCTAGTTCAATTCTGCTTAGGAACCTGACCAGAGCAGTAGATGCTCTTCAGGCCAATACACTGTACTTGCTGGGAACAGACGCCAGTGCTATTTGTCCTGTATATGGCAATGGACATGCAATAGTGACTATTCTTACCATAAAACAACTCTTGCTCGTAGGACCACAAACTGCATGTGATTCCACTCCATTTAGGACTGGGAAACAAACGCTATCTCGCCTTACAAGAAACACACTCTGCTTTTGAGAAAAGAGCACTCTTCTACTCTACTGTGTTTCCTATGGGGTCCAAACAGTGAGCTTGGTCAGAACAAAGGAAATGTGCTTCCTACACACATGGACCATATCTAGTTCAACTCTGCTTAGGAAACTGACAAGAACAGTAGCTCCTATTCAGTCCAATACACTGTACTTGCTGGGAACAGACGCGAGTGCTATTTGCACTGTGTATGGCATTTAGAGCGCAATAGTGACTCTTCTTACCAGAAAACAACTCTTGCTCGTAGGACCAAAAACTGTCTGTGACTCAACTCCATTTAGGACTGGGAAAAAACGCGAGCTGGCCTTACAAGAAACACACTCTGCTTTAGAGAAAAGAGCACTCTTCTACTCTACTGTGTTTCCTGTAGGGCCAGAACAGTGAGCTTGCTCAGAACAAAGGACCTGTGGTTCCTACACACACGGCCATATCTCGTTCAAGTCTGCTTAGGAACCTGACAAGAACAGTAGATCCTCTTCAGTCCAATACACTGTACTTGCTGGGAACAGACGCCAGTGCTATTTGTCCTGTGTAGGGCATTGGAGCACAATAGTGACTTGTCTTACCAGAAAACAACCCTTGCTCCTAGGACAAAAAACTGCTTGTGACTCAACTCCATTTAGGACTGGGAAACAAACGCTAGCTCGACTCTCAAGAAACACACTCTGCTTTTGAAAAAAGAGCACTCTTCTACTCTACTGTGTTTCCTATGGGGTCCGAAAAGTGAGCTTGCTCAGAACAAAAAAACTTTGCTTCCTACACACACGGCCATATCTAGTTCAAGTCTGCTTAGGAACCTGACAAGAACAGTAGAACCTCTTCAGTCCAATACACTGTACTTGCTGGGAACAGACGCCAGTGCTATTTCTCCTGTGTATGGCAAGGGCAGCGCAATAGTGACTCTTCTTACCAGAAAACAACTCTTGCTCGTAGGACCAGAAACTGCATGTGATTCCACTACATTTAGGACTGGGAAACAAACTCTAGCTCGCTTTACAAGAAACACACTCTGCTTTAGAGAAAAGAGCATTCTTCTACTCTACTGTGTT
This sequence comes from Peromyscus eremicus, assembly GCF_949786415.1. NCBI lineage: Eukaryota > Metazoa > Chordata > Mammalia > Rodentia > Cricetidae > Peromyscus > Peromyscus eremicus. The sequence continues at coordinate 241,424 of NW_026734465.1, forward strand.
TCCTATGGGGTCCAAACAGTGAGCTTGCTCAGAACAAAAGAACTGTGCTTCCTACACACACGGACCATATCTAGTTCAACTCTACTTAGGAAACTGACAAGAACAGTAGCTCCTATTCAGTCCAATACACTGTACTTGCTGGGAAAATACGCGAGTGCTCTTTGCCTTGTTTAGGGCAATGGGAGCGCAATAGTGACTTTCCTTATCAGAAAAAAACTCTTGTTCGTAGGACCAGAAACTGCATGTGATTCAACTCCATTTAGGACTAGGAAACAAACGCTAGCTCACCTTACAAAAACACACTCTGCTTTTGAGAAAAGAGCACTCTTCTACTCTACCGTGTTTCCTATAGGGCCAGAACAGTGAGCTTGCTCAGAACATAAGAACGGTGCTTCCTACACACACGGGCCATATCTAGTTCAACTCTGCTTAGGAAACTGACAAGAACAGTAGCTCCTCTTCAGTCCGATACACTGTACTTGCTGGGAACAGACGCGAGAGCTATTTGCACTATGTATGGCAAGGGGAGCACAATAGTGACATTCCTTACCAGAAAACAACTCTTGCCCATAGGACAAAAAACTGCATGTGACTCAACCCCATTTAGGACTGGGAAACAAACACTAGCTCGCCTTACAAGAAACACACTCTGCTTTAGAGAAAAGAGCACTCATCTACTCTACTGTGTTTCCTGTAGGGCCAGAACAGTGAGCTTGCTCAGAACAAAGGAACTGTGCTTCCTACACACACGGCCATATCTCGTTCAAGTCTGCTTAGGAACCTGACAAGAACAGTAGATCCTCTTCAGTCCAATACACTGTACTTGCTGGGAACAGACGCCAGTGCTATTTGTCCTGTGTAGGGCAATGGCAGCGCAATAGTGACTCTTCTTACCAGAAAACAACTCTTGCTCGTAGGACCAGAAACTGCATGTGATTCAACTCCATTTAGGACTGGGAAACAAACTCTAGCTCGCTTTACAAGAAACACACTCTGCTTTTGAGAAAAGAGCACTCTTCTACTCTACTGTGTTTCCTATGGGGTCCGAACAGTGAGCTTGCTCAGAAAAAAGGAACGGTGCTTCCTACACACACGGCCATATCTAGTTCAATTCTGCTTAGGAACCTGACCAGAGCAGTAGATCCTCTTCAGTCCGATAGACTGTACTTGCTGGGAACAGACGCGAGTGCTATTTGCACTGTGTATTGCAATGGGAGCGCAATAGTGACTTTCCTTACCAGAAAACAACTCTTGCTCTTAGGACCAGAAACTGCATGTGATTCAACTCCATTTAGGACTGGTAAACAAACGATAGCTCGCCTTACAAGAAACACACTCTGCTTTAGAGAAAAGAGCACTCTTCTACTCTACTGTGTTTCCTATGGGGTCCAAAGAGTGAGCTTGCTCAGAACAAAGAACTGTGCATTCTCCACACACGGGCCATATCTAGTTCAACTCTGCTTAGGAAACAAACAAGAACAGTAGCTCCTCTTCACTCCAATACACTGTACTTGCGGGGAACAGACGCGAGTGCTATTTGCACTGTGTATGGCATTGGAGCACAATAGTGACTCGTCTTACCAGAAAACAACTCTTGCTCGTAGGACAAAAAACTGCATGTGACTCAACTCCATTTAGAACTGGGAAACAAACGCTAGCTCGCCTTACAAGAAACACACTCTGCTTTAGAGAAAAGAGCACTCTTCTACTCTACTGTTTTTCCTATGGGTTCCAAACAGTGAGCTTGCTCAGAACAAAAGAACTGTGCTTCCTACACACACTGACCATATCTAGTTCAACTCTGCTTAGTAAACTGACAAGAACAGTAGCTCCTCTTCAGTCCAATACACTGTACTTGCTGGGAAAAGACGCGAGTGCTATTTGCCTTGTGTAGGGCAATGGGAGCGCAATAGTGACTTTTCTTACCAGAAAAAAACTCTTGTTCGTAGGACCAGAAACTGCATGTGATTCAACTCCATTTAGGACTAGGAAACAAACGCTAGCTCGCCTTACAAAAACACACTCTGCTTTTGAGAAAAGAGCACTCTTCTACTCTACTGTGTTTCCTATAGGGCCAGAACAGTGAGCTTGCTCAGAACATAAGAACGGTGCTTCCTACACACACGGGCCATATCTAGTTCAACTCTGCTTTGGAAACTGACAAGAACAGATGCTCCTCTTCAGTCCGATACACTGTACTTGCTGGGAACAGACGCGAGAGCTATTTGCACTATGTATCAAGTGGAGAGCAATAGTGACTTTCCTTACCAGAAAACAACTCTTGCTCTTAGGACCAGAAACTGCATGTGATTCAACTCCATTTAGGACTGGGAAACAAACGCTAGCTCGCCTTACAAGAAACACACTCTGCTTTTGAGAAAAGAGCACTCTTCTACTCTACTGTATTTCCTATGGTGTCCGAACAGTGAGCTTGCTCAGAGCATAAGAAATGTGCTTCCTACACACACGGCCATATCTAGTTCAATTCTGATTAGGAACCTGACAAGAACAGTAGATCCTCTTCAGTCCAATACACTGTACTTGCTGAGAACAGACGCCAGTGCTATTTGTATTGTGTATGGCAATGGCAGCGCAATAGTGACTCTTCTTACCATAAAACAACTCTTGCTCTTAGGACAAGAAACTGCATGTGATTCAACTCCATTTAGGACTGGGAAACAAACGCTAGCTCGCCTTACAAGAAACACACTCTGCTTTTGAGAAAAGAGCACTCTTCTACTCTACTGTGTTTCTTATGGGGTCCGAACAGTGAGCTTGCTCAGAACCAAAGAACTGTGCTTCCTACACACACGGCCATATCTAGTTCAATTCTGCTTAGGAACCTGACCAGAGCAGTAGATGCTCTTCAGGCCAATACACTGTACTTGCTGGGAACAGACGCCAGTGCTATTTGTCCTGTATATGGCAATGGACATGCAATAGTGACTATTCTTACCATAAAACAACTCTTGCTCGTAGGACCACAAACTGCATGTGATTCCACTCCATTTAGGACTGGGAAACAAACGCTAGCACGCCTTACAAGAAACACACTCTGCTTTTGAGAAAAGAGCACTCTTCTACTCTACTGTGTTTCCTATGGGGTCCAAACAGTGAGCTTGGTCAGAACAAAAGAACTGTGCTTCCTACACACATGGACCATATCTAGTTCAACTCTGCTTAGGAAACTGACAAGAACAGTAGCTCCTATTCAGTCCAATACACTGTACTTGCTGGGAACAGACGCGAGTGCTATTTGCACTGTGTATGGCATTTAGAGCGCAATAGTGACTCTTCTTACCAGAAAACAACTCTTGCTCGTAGGACCAAAAACTGTCTGTGACTCAACTCCATTTAGGACTGGGAAAAAACGCGAGCTGGCCTTACAAGAAACACACTCTGCTTTAGAGAAAAGAGCACTCATCTACTCTACTGTGTTTCCTGAAGGGCCAGAACAGTGAGCTTGCTCAGAACAAAGGAACTGTGCTTCCTACACACACGGCCATATCTCGTTCAAGTCTGCTTAGGAACCTGACAAGAACAGTAGATCCTCTTCAGTCCAATACACTGTACTTGCTGGGAACAGACGCCAGGGCTATTTGTCCTGTGTAGGGCATTGGAGCACAATAGTGACTTGTCTTACCAGAAAACAACCCTTGCTCCTAGGACAAAAAACTGCTTGTGACTCAACTCCATTTAGGACTGGGAAACAAACGCTAGCTCGACTCTCAAGAAACACACTCTGCTTTTGAAAAAAGAGCACTCTTCTACTCTACTGTGTTTCCTATGGGGTCCGAAAAGTGAGCTTGCTCAGAACAAAAAAACTGTGCTTCCTACACACACGGCCATATCTAGTTCAAGTCTGCTTAGGAACCTGACAAGAACAGTAGAACCTCTTCAGTCCAATACACTGTACTTGCTGGGAACAGACGCCAGTGCTATTTCTCCTGTGTATGGCAATGGCAGCGCAATAGTGACTCTTCTTACCAGAAAACAACTCTTGCTCGTAGGACCAGAAACTGCATGTGATTCCACTACATTTAGGACTGGGAAACAAACTCTAGCTCGCTTTACAAGAAACACACTCTGCTTTAGAGAAAAGAGCATTCTTCTACTCTACTGTGTTTCCTATGGGGTCCAAACAGTGAGCTTGCTCAGAACAAAAGAATGTGCTTCCTACACACACGGACCATATCTAGTTCAACTCTACTTAGGAAACTGACAAGAACAGTAGCTCCTATTCAGTCCAATACACTGTACTTGCTGGGAAAATACGCGAGTGCTATTTGCCTTGTGTAGGGCAATGGGGAGCGCAATAGTGACTTTCCTTATCAGAAAAAAACTCTTGTTCGTAGGACCAGAAACTGCATGTGATTCAACTCCATTTAGGGACTAGGAAACAAACGCTAGCTCACCTTACAAAAACACACTCTGCTTTTGAGAAAAGAGCACTCTTCTACTCTACTGTGTTTCCTATAGGGCCAGAAACAGTGAGCTTGCTCAGAACATAAGAACGGTGCTTCCTACACACACGGGCCATATCTAGTTCAACTCTGCTTAGGAAACTGACAAGAACAGTAGCTCCTCTTCAGTCCGCTACACTGTACTTGCTGGGAACAGACGCGAGAGCTATTTGCGCTATGTATGGCAAGGGGAGCACAATAGTGACTTTCCTTACCAGAAAACAACTCTTGCCCATAGGACAAAAAACTGCATGTGACTCAACCCCATTTAGGACTGGGAAACAAACGCTAGCTCGCCTTACAAGAAACACACTCTGCTTTTGAGAAAAGAGCACTCTTCTACTCTACTGTGTTTCCTATGGAGTCAGAACAGTGAGCTTGCTCAGAACAAAGAACTGTGCTTCCTACACACACGGCCATATCTAGTTCAATTCTGCTCAAGAACCTGACAAGAACAGTAGATCTCTCTTCAGTCCAATACACTGTACTTGCTGGGAACAGACGCCAGTGCTATTTGTCCTGTGTATGGCAATGGCAGCACAATAGTGACTCTTCTTACCAGAAAAAAACTCTTGCTCGTAGGACCAGAAACTGCATGTGATTCAACTCCATTTAGGACTGGGAAACAAAAGCTAGCTCACCTCACATGAAACACACTCTGCTTTTGAGAAAAGAGCACTCTTCTACTCTACTGTGTTTCCTATGTGTTCCGAAAAGTGAGCTTGCTCAGATCAAAACAACTGTGCTTCCTAAACACACGGGCCATATCTAGTTCAACTCTGCTTAGGAAACTGACAAGAACAGTAGATCCTCTTCAGTACAATAAACTGTACTTGCGGCGAACAGACGCGAGTGCTATTTGCACTGTGTATGGCAATTGGAGCACAATAGTGACTTGTCTTACCAGAAAACAACTCTTGCTCGTAGGACAAAAAACTGCATGTGACTCAACTCCATTTAGGACTGGGAAACAAACGCTAGCTCGACTTCCAAGAAACACACTCTGCTTTTGAGAAAAGAGCACTCTTCTACTCTACTGTGTTTCCTATGTGTTCCGAACAGTAGGCTTGCTCAGAACAAAAAAACTGTGCTTCCTACTCACACAGCCATATCTATTTCAAGTCTGCTTAGGAACCTGACAAGAACAGTATATCCTCTTGAATCCAATACACTGTACTTGCTGGGAACAGACGCCAGTGCTATTTGTCCTGTGTATGGCAATGGCAGCGCAATAGTGACTCTTCTTACCAGAAAACAAGTCTTGCTCGTAGGACCAGAAACTGCATGTGTTTAAACTCCATTTAGGACTGGGAAACAAACTCTAGATCGCTTTACAAGAAACACACTTTGCTTTTGAGAAAAGAGCACTCTTCTACTCTACTGTGTTTCTTATAGAGCCAGAACAGTGAGCTTGCTCAAAAAAAAGAACTGTGCTTCCTACACACACGGGCCATATCTAGTTCAAGTCTGCTTAGGAAACTGAGAAGAACAGTAGCTCCTCTTCAATCCAATACACTGTAATTGCTGGGAACAGACGGGAGGGCTATTTGCACTGTGTATGGCAAAGGGATCACAATGGTGACTTTCCTTACCAGAAAACAACTCTTGCTCGTAGGACCAGAAACTGCATGTGATTCCACTCCATTTAGGACTGGGAAACAAACGCTAGCTCGCCTTACAAGAAACACACTCTGCTTTAGAGAAAAGAGCACTCTTCTATTCTACTGTGTTTCCTATGGGGTCCAAACAGTGAGCTTGCTCAGAACAAAAGAACTGTGCTTCCTACAAACACGGACCATATCTAGTTCAACTCTGCTTAGTAAACTGACAAGAACAGTAGCTCCTATTCAGTCCAATACACTGTACTTGCTGGGAAAAGACGCGAGTGCTATTTGCCTTGTGTAGGGCAATGGGAGCACAATAGTGACTTTCCTTACCAGAAAACAATTCTTGTTCATAGGACCAGAAACTGCATATGATTCAACTCTTTTTAGGACTGGGAAACAAACACTAGCTCGCCTTACAAAAACACACTCTGCTTTTGAGAAATAAGCACTATTCTACTCTACTGTGTATCCTATAGGGCCAGAAGAGTGAACTTGCTCAGAACATAAGAACTGTGCTTCCTACACACACGGCCATATCTAGTGCAATTCTGCTTAGGAACCTGAGAAGAACAGTAGATCCTCTTCATTACAATACACTGTACTTGCTGGGAACAGACGCCAGTGCTATTTGTCCTGTGTATGGCAGGGGCAGCGCAATAGTGACTCTTCTTACCATAAAACAACTCGTGCCCGTAGGACTAGAAACTGCATGTGATTCAACTCCATTTAGGACTGGGAAACAAACGTTAGCTCGCCTTACAAGAAACACACTCTGCTTTAGGGAAAAGAGCACTCTTCTACTCTACTGTGTTTCCTATAGGGCCAGAACAGTGAGCTTGCTCAGAACAAAAGAACTGTGGTTCCTACACACGGGCCATAACTAGTTCAACTCTGCTTAGGAAACTGACAAGAACAGTAGCTCCTCTTCAGTCCGATACACTGTACTTGCTGGGAACAGACGCGAGTGCTATTTGCACTGTGTATGGCAATGGGAGCACAATAGTGACTTTCCTTACCAGAAAACAACTCTTGCTCGTAGGACCAGAAACTGCATGTGATTCAACTCCATTTAGGACTGGGAAACAAATGCTAGCTCGCCTTACAAGAAACACACTCTGCTTTTGATAAAAGAGCACTCTTCTACTCTACTGGGATTCCTATGGTGTCTGAGAGTGAGCTTGCTCAGAACAAAAGAACTGTGCTTCCTACACACACGGCCATATCTAGTTCAAAACTGCTTAGGAACCTGACAAGAACAGTAGATCCTCTTCAGTCCAATACACTGTTCTTGCTGGGAACAGACGCCAGTGCTATTTGTCCTGTGTATGGCAATGGCAGCTCAATAGTGACTCTTCTTACCAGAAAACAACTCTTGCTCGTAGGACCAGAAACTGCATGTGATTCAACTCCATTTAGGACTGGAAAACAAACTCTAGCTCGCTTTACAAGAAACACACTCTGCTTTAGAGAAAAGAGCACTCTTCTACTCTACTGTTTTTCCTATGGGTTCCAAACAGTGAGCTTGCTCAGAACAAAAGAACTGTGCTTCCTACACACAAGGACCATATCTAGTTCAACTCTGCTTAGTAAACTGACAAGAACAGTAGCTCCTCTTCAGTCCAATACACTGTACTTGCTGGGAAAAGACGCGAGTGCTATTTGCCTTGTGTAGGGCAATGGGAGCACAATAGTGACTTTTCTTACCAGAAAAAAACTCTTGTTCGTAGGACCAGAAACTGCATGTGATTCAACTCCATTTAGGACTAGGAAACAAACGCTAGCTCGCCTTACAAAAACACACTCTGCTTTTGAGAAAAGAGCACTCTTCTACTCTACTGTGTTTCCTATAGGGCCAGAACAGTGAGCTTGCTCAGAACATAAGAACGGTGCTTCCTACACACAAGGGCCATATCTAGGTCAACTCTGCTTAGGAAACTGACAAGAACAGATGCTCCTCTTCAGTCCGATACACTGTACTTGCTGGGAACAGACGCGAGAGCTATTTGCACTATGTATCAAGTGGAGAGCAATAGTGACTTTCCTTACCAGAAAACAACTCTTGCTCTTAGGACCAGAAACTGCATGTGATTCAACTCCATTTAGGACTGGGAAACAAACGCTAGCTCGCCTTACAAGAAACACACTCTGCTTTTGAGAAAAGAGCACTCTTCTACTCTACTGTATTTCCTATGGTGTCCGAACAGTGAGCTTGCTCAGAACATAAGAAATGTGCTTCCTACACACACGGCCATATCTAGTTCAATTCTGATTAGGAACCTGACAAGAACAGTAGATCCTCTTCAGTCCAATACACTGTACTTGCTGAGAACAGACGCCAGTGCTATTTGTATTGTGTATGGCAATGGCAGCGCAATAGTGACTCTTCTTACCATAAAACAACTCTTGCTCTTAGGACAAGAAACTGCATGTGATTCAACTCCATTTAGGACTGGGAAACAAACGCTAGCTCGCCTTACAAGAAACACACTCTGCTTTTGAGAAAAGAGCACTCTTCTACTCTACTGTGTTTCTTATGGGGTCCGAACAGTGAGTTTGCTCAGAACAAAAGAACTGTGCTTCCTACACACACGGCCATATCTAGTTCAATTCTGCTTAGGAACCTGACCAGAGCAGTAGATGCTCTTCAGGCCAATACACTGTACTTGCTGGGAACAGACGCCAGTGCTATTTGTCCTGCATATGGCAATGGACATGCAATAGTGACTATTCTTACCATAAAACAACTCTTGCTCGTAGGACCACAAACTGCATGTGATTCCACTCCATTTAGGACTGGGAAACAAACGCTAGCTCGCCTTACAAGAAACACACTCTGCTTTTGAGAAAAGAGCACTCTTCTACTCTACTGTGTTTCCTATGGGTCCAAACAGTGAGCTTGGTCAGAACAAAAGAACTGTGCTTCCTACACACATGGACCATATCTAGTTCAACTCTGCTTAGGAAACTGACAAGAACAGTAGCTCCTATTCAGTCCAATACACTGTACTTGCTGGGAACAGACGCGAGTGCTATTTGCACTGTGTATGGCATTTAGAGCGCAATAGTGACTCTTCTTACCAGAAAACAACTCTTGTTCGTAGGACCAAAACTGTCTGTGACTCAACTCCATTTAGGACTGGGAAAAAACGCGAGCTGGCCTTACAAGAAACACACTCTACTTTAGAGAAAAGAGCACTCATCTACTCTACTGTGTTTCCTGTAGGGCCAGAAGAGTGAGCTTGCTCAGAACAAAGGAACTGTGGTTCCTACACACACGGCCATATCTCGTTCAAGTCTGCTTAGGAACCTGACAAGAACAGTAGATCCTCTTCAGTCCAATACACTGTACTTGCTGGGAACAGACGCCAGTGCTATTTGTCCTGTGTAGGGCATTGGAGCACAATAGTGACTTGTCTTACCAGAAAACAACTCTTGCTCCTAGGACAAAAAACTGCTTGTGACTCAACTCCATTTAGGACTGGGAAACAAACGCTAGCTCGACTCTCAAGAAACACACTCTGCTTTTGAAAAAAGAGCACTCTTCTACTCTACTGTGTTTCCTATGTGTTCCGAACAGTGAGCTTGCTCAGAACAAAAAAACTGTGCTTCCTACACACACGGCCATATCTAGTTCAAGTCTGCTTAGGAACCTGACAAGAACAGTAGAACCTCTTCAGCCAATACACTGTACTTGCTGGGAACAGACGCCAGTGCTATTTCTCCTGTGTATGGCAATGGCAGCGCAATAGTGACTCTTCTTACCAGAAAACAACTCTTGCTCGTAGGACCAGAAACTGCATGTGATTCCACTACATTTAGGACTGGGAAACAAACTCTAGCTCGCTTTACAAGAAACACACTCTGCTTTAGAGAAAAGAGCATTCTTCTACTCTACTGTGTTTCCTATGGGGTCCAAACAGTGAGCTTGCTCAGAACAAAAGAACTGTGCTTCCTACACACACGGACCATATCTAGTTCAACTCTACTTAGGAAACTGACAAGAACAGTAGCTCCTATTCAGTCCAATACACTGTACTTGCTGGGAAAATACGCGAGTGCTATTTGCCTTGTGTAGGGCAATGGGAGCGCAATAGTGACTTTCCTTATCAGAAAAAAACTCTTGTTCGTAGGACCAGAAACTGCATGTGATTCAACTCCATTTAGGACTAGGAAACAAACGCTAGCTCACCTTACAAAAACACACTCTGCTTTTGAGAAAAGAGCACTCTTCTACTCTACTGTGTTTCCTATAGGGCCAGAACAGTGAGCTTGCTCAGAACATAAGAACGGTGCTTCCTACACACACGGGCCATATCTAGTTCAACTCTGCTTAGGAAACTGACAAGAACAGTAGCTCCTCTTCAGTCCGATACACTGTACTTGCTGGGAACAGACGTGAGAGCTATTTGCACTATGTATGGCAAGGGGAGCGCAATAGTGACTTTCCTTACCAGAAAACAACTCTTGCCCATAGGACAAAAAACTGCATGTGACTCAACCCCATTTAGGACTGGGAAACAAACGCTAGCTCGCCTTACAAGAAACACACTCTGCTTTTGAGAAAAGAGCACTCTTCTACTCTACTGTGTTTCCTATGGAGTCAGAACAGTGAGCTTGCTCAGAACAAAGAACTGTGCTTCCTACACACACGGCCATATCTAGTTCAATTCTGCTCAAGAACCTGACAAGAACAGTAGATCCTCTTCAGTCCAATACACTGTACTTGCTGGGAACAGACGCCAGTGCTATTTGTCCTGTGTATGGCAATGGCAGCACAATAGTGACTCTTCTTACCAGAAAAAAACTCTTGCTCGTAGGACCAGAAACTGCATGTGATTCAACTCCATTTAGGACTGGGAAACAAAAGCTAGCTCACCTCACATGAAACACACTCTGCTTTTGAGAAAAGAGCACTCTTCTACTCTACTGTGTTTCCTATGTGTTCCGAAAAGTGAGCTTGCTCAGATCAAAACAACTGTGCTTCCTAAACACACGGGCCATATCTAGTTCAACTCTGCTTAGGAAACTGACAAGAACAGTAGATCCTCTTCAGTACAATAAACTGTACTTGCGGCGAACAGACGCGAGTGCTATTTGCACTGTGTATGGCAATTGGAGCACAATAGTGACTTGTCTTACCAGAAAACAACTCTTGCTCGTAGGACAAAAAACTGCATGTGACTCAACTCCATTTAGGACTGGGAAACAAACGCTAGCTCGACATCCAAGAAACACACTCTGCTTTTGAGAAAAGAGCACTCTTCTACTCTACTGTGTTTCCTATGTGTTCCGAACAGTAGGCTTGCTCAGAACAAAAAAACTGTGCTTCCTACTCACACGGCCATATCTATTTCAAGTCTGCTTAGGAACCTGACAAGAACAGTATATCCTCTTGAATCCAATACACTGTACTTGCTGGGAACAGACGCCAGTGCTATTTGTCCTGTGTATGGCAATGGCAGCGCAATAGTGACTCTTCTTACCAGAAAACAACTCTTGCTCGTAGGACCAGAAACTGCATGTGATTAAACTCCATTTAGGACTGGGAAACAAACTCTAGCTCGCTTTACAAGAAACACACTTTTCTTTTGAGAAAAGAGCACTCTTCTACTCTACTGTGTTTCTTATAGGGCCAGAACAGTGAGCTTGCTCAGAAAAAAAGAACTGTGCTTCCTACACACACGGGCCATATCTAGTTCAAGTCTGCTTAGGATTCTGAGAAGAACAGTAGCTCCTCTTCAGTCCAATACACTGTAATTGCTGGGAACAGACGGGAGGGCTATTTGCACTGTGTATGGCAAAGGGAGCACAATGGTGACTTTCCTTACCAGACAACAACTCTTGCTCGTAGGACCAGAAACTGCATGTGATTCCACTCCATTTAGGACTGGGAAACAAACGCTAGCTCGCCTTACAAGAAACACACTCTGCTTTAGAGAAATTGCACTCTTCTATTCTACTGTGTTTCCTATGGGGTCCAAACAGTGAGCTTGCTCAGAACAAAAGAACTGTGCTTCCTACAAACACGGACCATATCTAGTTCAACTCTGCTTAGTAAACTGACAAGAACAGTAGCTCCTATTCAGTCCAATACACTGTACTTGCTGGGAAAAGACGCGAGTGCTATTTGCCTTGTGTAGGGCAATGGGAGCACAATAGTGACTTTCCTTACCAGAAAACAATTCTTGTTCATAGGACCAGAAACTGCATATGATTCAACTCTTTTTAGGACTGGGAAACAAACACTAGCTCGCCTTACAAAAACACACTCTGCTTTTGAGAAATAAGCACTCTTCTACTCTACTGTGTATCTTATAGGGCCAGAAGAGTGAACTTGCTCAGAACATAAGAACTGTGCTTCCTACACACACGGCCATATCTAGTGCAATTCTGCTTAGGAACCTGAGAAGAACAGTAGATCCTCTTCATTACAATACACTGTACTTGCTGGGAACAGACGCCAGTGCTATTTGTCCTGTGTATGGCAGGGGCAGCGCAATAGTGACTCTTCTTACCATAAAACAACTCGTGCCCGTAGGACTAGAAACTGCATGTGGTTCAAGTCCATTTAGGACTGGGAAACAAACGTTAGCTCGCCTTACAAGAAACACACTCTGCTTTAGGGAAAAGACCACTCTTCTACTCTACTGTGTTTCCTATAGGGCCAGAACAGTGAGCTTGCTCAGAACAAAAGAACTGTGGTTCCTACACACGGGCCATAACTAGTTCAACTCTGCTTAGGAAACTGACAAGAACAGTAGCTCCTCTTCAGTCCGATACACTGTACTTGCTGGGAACAGACGCGAGTGCTATTTGCACTGTGTATGGCAATGGGAGCACAATAGTGACTTTCCTTACCAGAAAACAACTCTTGCTCGTAGGACCAGAAACTGCATGTGATTCAACTCCATTTAGGACTGGGAAACAAATGCTAGCTCGCCTTACAAGAAACACACTCTGCTTTTGATAAAAGAGCACTCTTCTACTCTACTGGGATTCCTATGGTGTCCGAGAGTGAGCTTGCTCAGAACAAAAGAACTGTGCTTCCTACACACACGGCCATATCTAGTTCAAAACTGCTTAGGAACCTGACAAGAACAGTAGATCCTCTTCAGTTCAATACACTGTTCTTGCTGGGAACAGACGCCAGTGCTATTTGTCCTGTGTATGGCAATGGCAGCTCAATAGTGACTCTTCTTACCAGAAAACAACTCTTGCTCGTAGGACCAGAAACTGCATGTGATTCAACTCCATTTAGGACTGGAAAACAAACTCTAGCTCGCTTTACAAGAAACACACTCTGCTTTTGAGAAAAGAGCACTCTTCTACTCTACTGTGTTTCCTATAGGGCCAGAACAGTGTGCTTGCTCAGAAAAAAAGAACTGTACTTCCTACAAACACGGGCCATATCTAGTTCAACTCTGGTTAGGAAACTGAGAAGAAAAGTAGCTCCTTTTCAGTCCAATACAATGTACATGGTGGGAACAGACGCCAATGCTATTTGCCCTGTGTATGGCAATGGGAGCGCAATAGTGACTCTTCTTACCAGAAAACAACTCTTGCTCGTAGGACCAGAAATTGCATGTGATTCAACTCCATTTAGGACTGGGAAACAAAAGCTAGCTCACCTTACAAGAAACACACTCTGCTTTAGAGAAAAGAGCACTCTTCTACTCTACTGTGTTTCCTATAGGGTCCGAACAGTGAGCTTGCTCAGAACAAAAGGACTGTGCTTCCTACACACGGGCCATATCTAGTTCAACTCTGCTTAGGAAACTGACAAGAACAGTAGCTCCTCTTCAGTCTGATACACTGTACTTGCTGGGAACAGACGCGAGTGCTATTTGCACTGTGTATGGCAAAGGGAGTGCAATAGTGACTTTCCTTACCAGAAAACAACTCTTGCTCGTAAGACCAGAAACTGCATGTGATTCAACTCCATTTAGGACTGGGAAACAAATGCTAGCTCACCTTACATGAAACACACTCTGTTTTTGAGAAAAGAGCACTCTTCTACTCTACTGTGTTTCCTATGGGGTCCGAACAGTGAGCTTGCTCAGAACAAAAGAACTGTGCTTCCTACACACACGGGCCATATCTAGTTCAACTCTGCTTAGGAAACTGACAAGAACAGTAGCTCCTCTTCCGTCCAATACACTGTACTTGCGGGGAACAGACGCGAGTGCTATTTGCACTGTGTATGGCAATTGGAGCACAATAGTGACATGTCTTACCAAAAAACAACTCTTGCTCGTAGGAAAAAAACTGCATGTGACTCAACTCCATTTAGGACTGGGAAACAAACGCTAGCTCGACTTCCAAGAAACACTCTCTGCTTTTGAGAAAAGAGCACTCTTCTACTCTACTGTGTTTCCTATGTGTTCCGAACAGTGAGCTTGCTCAGAACAAAAAAACTGTGCTTCCTACACACACGGCCATATCTAGTAAAATTCTGCTTAGCAACCTGACAAGAACAGTAGATCCTCTTCAGTCCAATACACTGTACTTGCTGGGAACAGACGTTAGTGCTATTTGTCCTGTGTATGGCAAAGGCAGCGCAATAGTGACTTTCCTTACCAGAAAACAACTCTTGCTCGTAGGACCAGAAACTGCATGTGATTCAACTCCATTTAGGACTTGGAAACAAATGCTAGCTCGCCTTACAAGAAACACACTCTGCTTTAGAGAAAAGAGCACTCTTCTACTCTACTGTGTTTCCTATGGGGTCCAAACAGTGAGCTTGCTCAGAAAAAAAGAACGTACTTCCTACGCACACGGGACATATCTAGTTCAACTCTGCTTAGGAAACTGAGAAGAACAGTAGCTCCTCTTCAGTCCAATACACTGTACTTACTGGGAACAGACGGGAGGGCTATTTGCACTGTGTATGGCAAAGGGAGCACAATGGTGACTTTCCTTACCAGAAAACAACTCTTGCTCGTAGGACCAGAAACTGCATGTGATTCCACTCCATTTAGGACTGGGAAACAAACGCTAGCTCGCCTTACAAGAAACACACTCTGCTTTAGATAAAAGAGCACTCTTCTATTCTACTGTGTTTCCTATGGGGTCCAAACAGTGAGCTTGCTCAGAACAAAAGAACTGTGCTTCCTACACACACGGACCATATCTAGTTCAACTCTGCTTAGGAAACTGATAAGAACAGTAGCTCCTCTTCAGTCCGATACACTGTACTTGCAGGGAACAGACCCGAGTGCTATTTGCACTGTGTATGGCATTGGAGGACAATAGTGACTCATCTTACCAGAAAACAACTCTTGCTCATGGGACAAAAAACTGCATGTGACTCAACTCCATTTAGGACTGGGAAACGAACGCTAGCTCGACTTACAAGAAACACACTCTGCTTTTGAGAAAAGAGCACTCTTCTACTCTACTGTTTTTCCTATAGAGCCAGAAGAGTGAACTTGCTCAGAACATTAGAACTGTGCTTCCTACACACACGGCCATATCTATTTCAATTCTGCTTAGGAACCTGACAAGAACAGTAGATCCTCTTCTGTACAATACACTGTACTTGCTTGGAACAGACGCCAGTGCTATTTGTCCTGTGTATGGCAATGGCAGCGCAATAGTGACTCTTCTTACCATAAAACAACCCTTGCTCGTAGGATTAGAAACTGCATGTGATTCAACTCCATTTAGGACTGGGAAACAAACGCTAGCTCGACTTACAAGAAACACACTCTGCTTTAGGGAAAAGAGCACTCTTCTACTCTTCTGTGTTTCCTATAGGGCCAGAACAGTGAGCTTGCTCAGAACAAAAGAACTGTGCTTCCTACACACGGGCCATAACTAGTTCAACTCTGCTTAGGAAACTGCAAGAACAGTAGCTCCTCTTCAGTCCGATACACTGTACTTGCTGGGAACAGACGCGAGTGCTATTTACACTGTGCATGGCCATGGGAGTGCAATAGTGACTTTCCTTACCAGAAAACAACTATGCTCGTAGGACCAGAAACTGCATGTGATTCAACTCCATTTAGGACTGGGAAATAAATGCTAGCTCGCCTTACTAGAAACACACTCTGCTTTTGAGAAAAGAGCACTCTTCTACTCTACTGTGTTTCCTATGGGGTCCGAACAGTGAGCTTGCTCAGAACAAAAGAACTGTGCTTTCTACACAGACGGGCCATATCTAGTTCACCTCTGCTTAGGAAACAAACAAGAACAGTAGCTCCTCTTCAGTCCAATACACTGTACTTGCGGGGAACAGACGCGAGTGCTATTTGCACTGTGTATGGCATTGGAGCACAATAGTGACTCGTCTTACCAGAAAACAACTCTTGCTCGTAGGACAAAAAACTGCATGTGACTCAACTCCATTGAGGACTGGGAAACAAACGCTAGCTCGAATTACAAGAAACACACTCTGCTTTTGAGAAAAGAGCAATCTTCTACTCTACTGTGTTTCCTATGGGGTCCGAACAGTGAGCTTGCTCAGAACAAAAGAACTGTGCTTCCTACACACACGGCCATATCTAGTTCAAAACTGCTTAGGAACCTGACAAGAACAGTAGATCCTCTTCAGTCCAATACACTGTACTTGCTGGGAACAGACGCCAGTGCTATTTGTCCTGTGTATGGCAATGGCAGCGCAATAGTGACTCTTCTTACCATAAAACAACTCTTGCTCGTAGGACTAGAAACTGCATGTGATTCAACTCCATTTAGGACTGGGAAACAAACGCTAGCTTGCCTTACAAGAAACACAATCTACTATAGGGAAAAGAGCACTCTTCTACTCTATTGTGTTTCCTATAGGGCCAGAACAGTGAGCTTGCTCAGAACAAAAGAACTGTGCTTCCTGCACACGGGCCATAATTAGTTCAACTCTGCTTAGGAAACTGACAAGAACAGTAGCTCCTCTTCAGTCCGATACACTGTACTTGCAGGGAACAGACGCGAGTGCTATTTGCACTGTGTATGTCAATGGGAGCGCAATAGTGACTTTCCTTACCAGAAAACAACTCTTGCTCGTAAGACCAGAAACTGCATGAGATTCAACTCCATTTAGGACTGGGAAACAAATGCTAGCTCGCCTTACATGAAACACACTCTGCTTTTGAGAAAAGAGCACTCTTCTACTCTACTGTGTTTCCTATGGGGTCCGAGCAGTGAGCTTGCTCAGAACAAAAGAACTGTGCTTCCTACACACACGGGCCATATCTAGTTCAACTCTGCTTAGTAAACTGACAAGAACAATAGCTCCTCTTCCTTCCAATACACTGTACTTGCAGGGAACAGACGCGAGTGCTATTTGCACTGTGTATGGCAATTGGAGCACAATAGTGACTTGTCTTACCAGAAAACAACTCTTGCTCGTAGGACAAAAAACTGCATGTGACTCAACTCCATTTAGGACTAGGAAACAAACGCTAACTCGACTTCCAAGAAACACACTCTGCTTTTGAGAAAAGAGCACTCTTCTACTCTACTGTGTTTCCTATAGAGCCAGAAGAGTGAACTTGCTCAGAACATTAGAACTGTGCTTCCTACACACACGGCCATATCTAGTTCAGTTCTGCTTAGGAACCTGACAAGAACAGTAGATCCTCTTCTGTACAATACACTGTACTTGCTGGGAACAGACGCCAGTGCTATTTGTCCTGTCTATGGCAATGGCAGCGCAATAGTGACTCTTCTTACCATAAAACAACCCTTGCACGTAGGATTAGAAACTGCATGTGATTCAACTCCATTTAGGACTGGGAAACAAACGCTAGCTCGACTTCCAAGAAACACACTCTGCTTTAGGGAAAAGAGCACTCTTCTACTCTATTGTGTTTCTATAGGGCCAGAACAGTGAGCTTGCTCAGAACAAAAGAACTGTGCTTCCTACACACGGATCATAACTAGTTCAACTCTGCTTAGGAAACTGACAAGAACAGTAGCTCCTCTTCAGTCCGATACACTGTACTTGCTGGGAACAGACGCGAGTGCTATTTGCACTGTGTATGGCAATGGGAGCGCAATAGTGACTTTCCTTACCAGAAAACAACTCTTGCTCGTAGGACCAGAAACTGCATGTGATTCAACTCCATTTAGGACTGGGAAACAAACGCTAGCTCGCCTTACAAGAAACACACTCTGCTTTAGAGAAAAGAGCACTCTTCTACTCTACTGTGTTTCCTATGGGGTCCAAACAGTGAGCTTGCTCAGAAAAAAAGAACGTACTTCCTACACACACGGGACATATCTAGTTCAACTCTGCTTAGGAAACTGAGAAGAACAGTAGCTCCTCTTCAGTCCAATACACTGTACTTACTGGGAACAGACGGGAGGGCTATTTGCACTGTGTATGGCAAAGGGAGCACAATGGTGACTTTCCTTACCAGAAAACAACTCTTGCTCGTAGGACCAGAAACTGCATGTGATTCCACTCCATTTAGGACTGGGAAACAAACGCTAGCTCGCCTTACAAGAAACACACTCTGCTTTAGATAAAAGAGCACTCTTCTATTCTACTGTGTTTCCTATGGGGTCCAAACAGTGAGCTTGCTCAGAACAAAAGAACTGTGCTTCCTACACACACGGACCATATCTAGTTCAACTCTGCTTAGGAAACTGATAAGAACAGTAGCTCCTCTTCAGTCCGATACACTGTACTTGCGGGGAACAGACCCGAGTGCTATTTGCACTGTGTATGGCATTGGAGGACAATAGTGACTCATCTTACCAGAAAACAACTCTTGCTCGTGGGACAAAAAACTGCATGTGACTCAACTCCATTTAGGACTGGGAAACGAACGCTAGCTCGACTTACAAGAAACACACTCTGCTTTTGAGAAAAGAGCACTCTTCTACTCTACTGTTTTTCCTATAGAGCCAGAAGAGTGAACTTGCTCAGAACATTAGAACTGTGCTTCCTACACACACGGCCATATCTATTTCAATTCTGCTTAGGAACCTGACAAGAACAGTAGATCCTCTTCTGTACAATATACTGTACTTGCTGGGAACAGACGCCAGTGCTATTTGTCCTGTGTATGGCAATGGCAGCGCAATAGTGACTCTTCTTACCATAAAACAACCCTTGCTCGTAGGATTAGAAACTGCATGTGATTCAACTCCATTTAGGACTGGGAAACAAACGCTAGCTCGACTTACAAGAAACACACTCTGCTTTAGGGAAAAGAGCACTCTTCTACTCTTCTGTGTTTCCTATAGGGCCAGAACAGTGAGCTTGCTCAGAACAAAAGAACTGTGCTTCCTACACACGGGCCATAACTAGTTCAACTCTGCTTAGGAAACTGCAAGAACAGTAGCTCCTCTTCAGTCCGATACACTGTACTTGCTGGGAACAGACGCGAGTGCTATTTACACTGTGCATGGCCATGGGAGTGCAATAGTGACTTTCCTTACCAGAAAACAACTATGCTCGTAGGACCAGAAACTGCATGTGATTCAACTCCATTTAGGACTGGGAAATAAATGCTAGCTCGCCTTACTAGAAACACACTCTGCTTTTGAGAAAAGAGCACTCTTCTACTCTACTGTGTTTCCTATGGGGTCCGAACAGTGAGCTTGCTCAGAACAAAAGAACTGTGCTTTCTACACAGACGGGCCATATCTAGTTCACCTCTGCTTAGGAAACAAACAAGAACAGTAGCTCCTCTTCAGTCCAATACACTGTACTTGCGGGGAACAGACGCGAGTGCTATTTGCACTGTGTATGGCATTGGAGCACAATAGTGACTCGTCTTACCAGAAAACAACTCTTGCTCGTAGGACAAAAAACTGCATGTGACTCAACTCCATTGAGGACTGGGAAACAAACGCTAGCTCGAATTACAAGAAACACACTCTGCTTTTGAGAAAAGAGCAATCTTCTACTCTACTGTGTTTCCTATGGGGTCCGAACAGTGAGCTTGCTCAGAACAAAAGAACTGTGCTTCCTACACACACGGCCATATCTAGTTCAAAACTGCTTAGGAACCTGACAAGAACAGTAGATCCTCTTCAGTCCAATACACTGTACTTGCTGGGAACAGACGCCAGTGCTATTTGTCCTGTGTATGGCAATGGCAGCGCAATAGTGACTCTTCTTACCATAAAACAACTCTTGCTCGTAGGACTAGAAACTGCATGTGATTCAACTCCATTTAGGACTGGGAAACAAACGCTAGCTTGCCTTACAAGAAACACACTCTACTATAGGGAAAAGAGCACTCTTCTACTCTATTGTGTTTCCTATAGGGCCAGAACAGTGAGCTTGCTCAGAACAAAAGAACTGTGCTTCCTGCACACGGGCCATAATTAGTTCAACTCTGCTTAGGAAACTGACAAGAACAGTAGCTCCTCTTCAGTCCGATACACTGTACTTGCAGGGAACAGACGCGAGTGCTATTTGCACTGTGTATGTCAATGGGAGCGCAATAGTGACTTTCCTTACCAGAAAACAACTCTTGCTCGTAAGACCAGAAACTGCATGAGATTCAACTCCATTTAGGACTGGGAAACAAATGCTAGCTCGCCTTACATGAAACACACTCTGCTTTTGAGAAAAGAGCACTCTTCTACTCTACTGTGTTTCCTATGGGGTCCGAGCAGTGAGCTTGCTCAGAACAAAAGAACTGTGCTTCCTACACACACGGGCCATATCTAGTTCAACTCTGCTTAGTAAACTGACAAGAACAATAGCTCCTCTTCCTTCCAATACACTGTACTTGCAGGGAACAGACGCGAGTGCTATTTGCACTGTGTATGGCAATTGGAGCACAATAGTGACTTGTCTTACCAGAAAACAACTCTTGCTCGTAGGACAAAAAACTGCATGTGACTCAACTCCATTTAGGACTAGGAAACAAACGCTAACTCGACTTCCAAGAAACACACTCTGCTTTTGAGAAAAGAGCACTCTTCTACTCTACTGTGTTTCCTATAGAGCCAGAAGAGTGAACTTGCTCAGAACATTAGAACTGTGCTTCCTACACACACGGCCATATCTAGTTCAGTTCTGCTTAGGAACCTGACAAGAACAGTAGATCCTCTTCTGTACAATACACTGTACTTGCTGGGAACAGACGCCAGTGCTATTTGTCCTGTGTATGGCAATGGCAGCGCAATAGTGACTCTTCTTACCATAAAACAACCCTTGCTCGTAGGATTAGAAACTGCATGTGATTCAACTCCATTTAGGACTGGGAAACAAACGCTAGCTCGACTTCCAAGAAACACACTCTGCTTTAGGGAAAAGAGCACTCTTCTACTCTATTGTGTTTCTATAGGGCCAGAACAGTGAGCTTGCTCAGAACAAAAGAACTGTGCTTCCTACACACGGACCATAACTAGTTCAACTCTGCTTAGGAAACTGACAAGAACAGTAGCTCCTCTTCAGTCCGATACACTGTACTTGCTGGGAACAGACGCGAGTGCTATTTGCACTGTGTATGGCAATGGGAGCGCAATAGTGACTTTCCTTACCAGAAAACAACTCTTGCTCATAGGACCAGAAACTGCATGTGATTCAACTCCATTTAGGACTGGGAAACAAACGCTAGCTCGCCTTACAAGAAACACACTCTGCTTTAGAGAAAAGAGCACTCTTCTACTCTACTGTGTTTCCTATAGGGCCAGAACAGTGAGCCTGCTCAGAACAAAAGAACTTTGCTTCCTAACATGGGCCATATCTGGTTCAACTCTGTTTAGGAAACTGACAAGAAGAGTAACTCCTCTTCAGTCCGATACACTGTACTTGCTGGGAACAGACGCGAGTGCTATTTGCACTGTGTACGTCAATGGGAGCACAATAGTGACTTTCCTTACCAGAAAACAACTCTTGCTCGTAAGACCAGAAACTGCATGAGATTCAACTCCATTTAGGACTGGGAAACAAATGCTAGCTCGCCTACATGAAACACACTCTGCTTTTGAGAAAAGAGCACTCTTCTACTCTACTGTGTTTCCTATGGGGTTCGAACAGTGAGCTTGCTCAGAACAAAAGAACTGTGCTTCCTACACACATGGGCCATATCTAGTTCAACTCTGCTTAGGAAACTGACAAGAACAATAGCTCCTCTTCCTTCCAATACACTGTACTTGCATGGAACAGACACGAGAGCTATTTGCACTGTGTATGGCAATTGGAGCACAATAGTGACTTGTCTTACCAGAAAACAACTCTTACTCGTAGGAAAAAAACTGCATGTGACTCAACTCCATTTAGTACTAGGAAAGAAACGCTAGCTCGTCTTCAAAGAAACACACTCTGCCTTTGAGAAAAGAGCACTCTTCTACTCTACTGTGTTTCCTATAGAGCCAGAAGAGTGAACTTGCTCAGAACATTAGAACTGTGCTTCCTACACACACGGCCATATCTAGTTCAATTCTGCTTAGGAACCTGACAAGAACAGTAGATCCTTTTCTGTACAATACACTGTACTTGCTGGGAACAGACGCCAGTGCTATTTGTCCTGTGTATGGCAATGGCAGCGCAATAGTGACTCTTCTTACCATAAAACAACTCTTGCTCGTAGGACTAGAAACTGCATGTGATTCAACTCCATTTAGGACTGGCAAACAAATGCTAGCTCACCTTACAAGAAACACACTCTGCTTTAGAGAAAAGAGCACACTTCTACTCTACTGTGTTTCCTATAGGGCCAGAAGAGTGAGCTTGCTCAGAACAAAAGAACTGTGCTTCCTACACACGGTCCATATCTAGTTCAACTCTGGTTAGGAAACTGAGAAGAACAGTAGCTCCTCTTCAGTCCAATACACTGTACTTGCAGGGAACAGACGCGAGTGCTATTTGCACTGTGTATGGCATTTGGAGCACAATAGTGACTCGTCTTACCAGAAAACAACTCTTGCACGTAGGAAAAAAAACTGCATGTGACTCAACTCCATTTAGGACTGGGAAACAAACGCTAGCTCGCCTTACAAGAAACACACTCTGCTTTTGAGAAAAGAGCACTCTTCTACTCTACTGTGTTTCCTATGGGGTCCGAACAGTGAGCTTGCTCAGAACAAAAGAACTGTGCTTCCTACACACACGGCCATATCTAGTTCAATTCTGCTTAGGAACCTGACAAAAAGAGTAGTTCCTCATCAGTCCAATACACTGTACTTGTTGGGAACAAAAGCCAGTGCTATTTGTCCTGTGTATGGCAATGGCAGCACAATAGTGACTCTTCTTATCAGAAAACAACTCATTCTCGTAGGACCAGAAACTGCATGTGATTCCACTCCATTTAGGACTGGGAAACAAACTCTAGCTTGCTTTACAAGAAACACATTCTGCTTTTGAGAAAAGAGCACTCTTCTACTCTACTGTGTTTCCTATAGGGCCAGAACAGTGAGCTTGCTAGAACAAAAGAACTGTGCTTCCTACACACGGGCCATAACTAGTTCAACTCTGCTTAGGAAACTGACAAGAACAGTAGCTCCTCTTCAGTCCGATACACTGTACTTGCTGGGAACAGACGCGAGTGCTATTTGCACTGTGTATGGCAATTGGAGCACAATAGTGACTTGTCTTACCAGAAAACAACTCTTGCTCATAGGACAAAAAACTGCATGTGACTCAACTCCATTTAGGACTGGGAAAGAAATGCTAGCTCGCCTTACATGAAACACACTCTGCTTTTGAGAAAAGAGCACTCTTCTACTCTACTGTGTTTCCTATGGGGTCCAAATAGTGAGCTTGCTCAGAACAAAAGAACTGTGCTTCCTACACGCACGGACCATATCTAGTTCAATTGTGCTTAGTAAACTGACAAGAACAGTAGCTCCTTTTCAGTCCAATACACTGTACTTGCTGGGAAAAGACGCGAGTGCTATTTGCCTTGTAAAGTGCAATGGGAGCCAATAGTGACTTTCCTTACCAGAAAACAACTCTTGTTCATAGGACCAGAAACTGCATGTGATTCAACTCCATTTAGGACGAGGAAACAAACGCTAGCATGCCTTACAAAAACACACTCTGCTTTTGAGAAAAGAGCACTCTTCTACTCTACTGTGTTTCCTATGTGTTCTGAACAGTGAGCTTGCTCAGAACAAAAAAACTGTGCTTCCTACACACACGGGCATATCTAGTTCAAGTCTGCTTAGGAACCTGACAAGAACAGTAGATCCTCTTCAGTCCAATACACTGTACTTGCTGGGAACAGACGCCAGTACTATTTGTCCTGTGTATGGCAATGGCAGTGCAATAGTGTCTCTTCTTACCAGAAAACAACTCTTGCTCGTAGGACCAGAAACTGCATGTGATTCCACTCCATTTAGGACTGGGAAACAAACGCTAGCTCGCCTTAAATGAAACACACTCTGCTTTTGAGAAAAGAGCACTCTTCTACTCTACTGTGTTTCCTATAGGGCCAGAACAGTGAGCTTGCTCAGAACAAAAGAACTGTGCTTCCTACACACACGGCCATATCTAGTTCAATTCTGCTTCGGAACCTGACAAGAACAGTAGATCCTCTTCAGTCCAATACACTGTAATTGCTGGGAACAGACGCCAGTGCTGTTTGTCCTGTGTATGGCAATGGCAGCGCAATAGTGACTCTTCTTAGCAGAAAATAACTTTTGCTCGTAGGACCAGAAACTGCATGTGATTCAACTCCATTTAGGACTGGGAAACAAAAGCTAGCTCACCTTACAAGAAACACACTCTGCTTTAGAGAAAACAGCACTCTTCTACTCTAGTGTGTTTCCTATAGGGCCAGAACAGTGAGCTTGCTCAGAACAAAAGAACTGTGCTTCCTACACATGTGCCATATCTAGTTCAACTCAGCTTAGGAAACTGACAAGAACAGTAGCTCCTCTTCAGTCCGATACACTGTACTTGCTGGGAACAGAAGCGAGTGCTATTTGCACTGTGTATGGCAATGGGAGCGCAATAGTGACTTTCCTTACCATAAAACAACTCTTGCTTGTAAGACCAGAAACTTCATGTGATTCAACTCCATGTAGGACTGGGAAACAAATGCTAGCTCGCCTTACATGAAACACACTCTGCTTTTGAGAAAAGAGCACTCTTCTACTCTACTGTGTTTCCTATAGGGCCAGAATAGTGAGCTTGCTCAGAACAAAAGAACTGTGCTTCCTACACATGGGCCATATCTAGTTCAACTCTGCTTAGGAAACTGACAAGAACAGTAGCTCCTCTTCCGTCCAATACACTGTACTTGCGGGGAACAGACGCGAGTGCTATTTGCACTGTGTATGGCAATTGGAGCACAATAGTGACTTGTCTTACCAGGAAACAACTCTTGCTCGTAGGACCAAAAACTGCATGTGACTCAACTCCATTTATGACTGGGAAACAAACGCTAGCTCGACTTCCAAGAAACACACTCTGCTTTTGATAAAAGAGCACTCTTCTACTCTACTGTGTTTCCTATGGGGTCCAAACAGTGAGCTTGCTCAGAACAAAAGAACTGTGCTTCCTACACGCACGGACCATATCTAGTTCAATTGTGCTTAGTAAACTGACAAGAACAGTAGCTCCTATTCAGTCCAATACACTGTACTTGCTGGGAAAAGACGCGAGTGCTATTTGCCTTGTAAAGGGCAATGGGAGCGCAATAGTGACTTTCCTTACCAGAAAACAACTCTTGTTCATAGGACCAGAAACTGCATGTGATTCAACTCCATTTAGGACTAGGAAACAAACGCTAGCTCGCCTTACAAAAACACACTCTGCTTTTGAGAAAAGAGCACTCTTCTACTCTACTGTGTTTCCTATGTGTTCCAAAAAGTGAGCTTGCTCAGAACAAAAAAACTGTGCTTTCTACACACACGGCCATATCTAGTTCAAGTCTGCTTAGGAACCTGACAAGAACAGTAGATCCTCTTCAGTTCAATACACTGTACTTGCTGGGAAGAGACACCCTTGCTATTTGTCCTGTGTATGGCAATGGCAGCGCAATAGTTACTCTTCTTACCAGAAAACAAATCTTGCTCATAGGACCAGAAACTGCATGTGATTCAACTCCATTTAGGACTGGGAAACAAACTCTAGCTCGCTTTACAAGAAACACACTCTGCTTTTGAGAAAAGAGCACTCTTCTACTCTTCTGTGTTTCCTATAGGGCCAGAACAGTGAGCTTGCTCAGAAAAAATGAACTGTACCTCCTACACACGGGCTATATCTAGTTCAATTCTGCTTAGGAAACTGAGAAGAACAGTAGCTCCTCTTCAGTCCGATACACTGTACTTGCTGGGAACAGACGTGAGAGCTATTTGCACTATGTATTGCAAGGGGAGCACAATAGTGACTTTCCTTACCAGAAAACAACTCTTGCTCTTAGGACCAGAAACTGCATGTGATTCAACTCCATTTAGGACTGGGAAACAAACGCTAGCTCGCCTTACAAGAAACACACTCTGCTTTAGAGAAAAGAGCACTCTTCTACACTACTGTGTTTCCTATGGTGTCCGAACAGTGAGCTTGCTCAGAACAAAAGAACTGTGCTTCCTACACACAATGCCATATCTACTTCAATTCTGCTTAGGAACCTGACAAGAACAGTAGATCCTCTTCAGTCCAATACACTGTACTTGCTGGGAACAGACGCCAGTGCTATTTGTCCTATGTATGGCAATGGCAGCGCAATAGTGACTCTTCTTACCAGAAAACAACTCTTGCTCGTAGGACTAGAAACTTCATGTGATTCAACTCCATTTAGGACTGGGAAACAAACGCTAGCTCGCCTTACAAGAAACACACTCTGCTTTTGAGAAAAGAGCACTCTTCCACTCTACTGTGTTTCCTATAGGGCCAGAATACTGAGCTTGCTCAGAACAAAAGAACTGTGCTTCCTACACACGGGCCATAACTAGTACAACTCTGCTTAGGAAACTGACAAGAACAGTAGCTGCTCTTCAGTCCAATACACTGTACTTGCTGGTTACTGACGTGAGTGCTATTTGCACTATGTATGGCAATGGGAGCACAATAATGACTTTCCTTACCAGAAAACAACTCTTGCTCATAGGACCAGAAACTGGATGCGATTCAACTCCATTTAGGACTGGGAAACAAATGCTAGCTCGCCTTACAAGGAACACACTCTGCTTTTGAGAAAAGGGCACTCTTCTACTCTACTGTGTTTCCTATAGGGCCAGAACAGTGAGCTTGATCAGAACAAGAGAACTGTGCCTCCTACACACACGGCCATATCTAGTTCAATTCTGCTTAGGAAACTGACAAGAACTGTAGATCCTCTTCAGTCCAATACACTGTACCTGCTGGGAACCGACGCCAAAGCTATTTGCACTGTGTATGACATTGTGAGCGCAATAGTGATTCTTCTTACCAGAAAACAACTCTTCCTCCTAGGACCAGAAACTGCATGTGATTCAACTCCATTTAGGACTGGGAAACAAATGCTAGCTCGCCTTACATGAAACACACTCTGCTTTTGAGAAAAGAGCACTCTTCGACTCTACTGTGTTTCCTATAGGGCCAGAATAGTGAGCTTGCTCAGAACAAAAGAACTGTGCTTCCTACACATGGGCCATATCTAGTTCAACTCTGCTTAGGAAACTGACAAGAACAGTAGCTCCTCTTAGTTCCGATACACTGTACTTGCTGGGAACAGACGTGAGAGCTATTTGCACTATGTATGGCAAGGGGAGCACAATAGTGACTTTCCTTACCAGAAAACAACTCTTGCTCTTAGGACCAGAAACTGCATGTGATTCAACTCCATTTAGGACTGGGAAACAAACGCTAGCTTGCCTTACAAGAAACACACTCTGCTTTAGAGAAAAGAGCACTCTTCTACACTACTGTGTTTCCTATGGTGTCCGAACAGTGAGCTTGCTCAGAACAAAAGAACTGTGCTTCCTACACACATGGCCATATCTAGTTCAATTCTGCTTAGGAACCTGACAAGAACAGTAGATCCTCTTCAGTCCAATACACTGTACTTGCTGGGAACAGACGCCAGTGCTATTTGTCCTATGTATGGCAATGGCAGCGCAATAGTGACTCTTCTTACCAGAAAACAACTCTTGCTCGTAGGACTAGAAACTGCATGTGATTCAACTCCATTTAGTACTGGAAAACAAACGCTAGCTCGCCTTAAAAGAAACACACTCTGCTTTTGAGAAAAGAGCACTCTTCCACTCTACTGTGTTTCCTATAGGGCCAGAAGAGTGAGCTTGCTCAGAACAAAAGAACTGTGCTTCCTACACACGGGCCATAACTAGTTCAACTCTGCTTAGGAAACTGACAAGAACAGTAGCTCCTCTTCAGTCCAATACACTGTACTTGCTGGGAACAGACGCGAGTGCTATTTGCACTATGTATGGCAATGGGAGTACAACAGTGACTTTCCTTACCAGAAAACAACTCTTGCTCATAGGACCAGAAACTGGATGTGATTCAACTCCATTTAGGACTGGGAAACAAATGCTAGCTCGCCTTACAAGGTACACACTCTGCTTTTGAGAAAAGGGCACTCTTCTACTCTATTGTGTTTCCTACGGGGTCCGAACTGTGAGCTTGCTCAGAACAAAAGACCTGTGCTTCCTACACACACGGGCCATATCTGGTTCAACTCTGCTTAGGAAACTGACAAGAACAGCAGCTCCTCTTCAGTCCAATAAACTGTACTTGCTGGGAACAGACGCAAGTGCTATTTGCCCTGTGTATGACAATGGGTGCGCAATATTGACTCTTCTTACCAGAAAACAACTCTTGCTCGTAGGACCAGAAACTGCATGTGATTCCACTCCATTTAGGACTGGGAAAAAAACGCGAGCTCGCCTTACAAGAAACACACTCTACTTTTGAGAAAAGAGCACTCTTCTACTCTACTGTGTTTCCTATGGTGTCCGAACAGTGAGCTTGCTCAGAACAAAGAACTGTGCTTACAACACACACGGGCCATATCTGGTTCAACTCTGCTTAGGAAACTGACAAGAACAGTAGCTCTCTTCAGTCCAATACACTGTACTTGCTGGGAACAGACGCAAGTGCTATTTTCACTGTGTATGGCAATGGGAGCACAATAGTGACTCTTCTTACCAGAAAACACCTCTTACTCGTAGGACCAGAAACTGCATGGGATTCAACTCCATTTCTGACTGGGAAGTAAATACTAGCTCGCCTTTCAAGGAACACAATCTAATTTTGAGAAAAGAGCACTCATCTACTCTACTGTG
The DNA here is from genome assembly GCF_949786415.1 of Peromyscus eremicus. Taxonomy (NCBI): domain Eukaryota; kingdom Metazoa; phylum Chordata; class Mammalia; order Rodentia; family Cricetidae; genus Peromyscus; species Peromyscus eremicus. The sequence continues at coordinate 270,633 of NW_026734465.1, forward strand.
TTTCCTATGGTGTCCGCACAGTGTGCTTTCTCAGAAAAAAAGAACTGTGTTTCCTACACACACGGGCCATATCTAGTTCAACTCTGCTTAGGAAACAAACATGAACAGTAGCTCCTCTTCAGTCCGATACACTGTACTTGCGGGGAACAGACGCGAGTGCTATTTGCACTGTGTATGGCATTGGAGGACAATAGTGACTCGTCTTACCATAAAACAACCCTTGCTCGTAGGATTAGAACCTGCATGTGATTCAACTCCATTTAAGACTGGGAAACAAACGCTAGCTCGACTTACAAGAAACACACTCTGCTTTAGGGAAAAGAGCACTCTTCTACTCTACTGTGTTTCCTAAAGGGCCAGAACAGTGAGCTTGATCAGAACAAGAGAACTGTGCCTCCTACACCCACGGCCATATCTAGTTCAATTCTGCTTAGGAAACTGACAAGAACAGTAGCTTCTCTTCAGTCCAATACACTGTACTTGCTGGGAACATAAGCAAGTGCTCTTTGAACTGTGTATGTAAATGAGAGCGCAATAGTGACTTTCCCTACCAGAAAACATCTCTTGCTTGTAGAACCAGAAACTGCATGTGATTCAACTCCATTTAGGTCTGGGAAACAAACGCTAGCTCGCCTTACAAGAAACACACTCTGCTTTAGAGAAAAGATCACTCTTCTACTCTACTGTGTTTCCTATGGGGTCCGAACAGTGAGCATGCTCAGAACAAAAGAACAGTGTTTCCTACATACACGGCCATATCTAGTTCATTTCTGCGTAGGAACCTGAGAAGAACAGTAGATTCTCTTCAGTCCAATACACTGTACATGCTGGGAACAGACGCCAGTGCTATTTGCCCTGTGTATGACAATGGGAGCGCAATAGTGACTCTTCTTACCAGAAAACAACTCTTGCTCGTAGGATCAGAAACTGCATGTGATTCAACTCCATATAGGACTGGGAAAAAAAACGCTAGCTCTCCTTGCAAGAAACACACTCTGCTTTTGAGAAAAGAGCACTCTTCTACTCTACTGTGTTTCCTATAGGGCCAGAACAGTGAGATTGCACAGAACAAAAGTAGTGTGCTTCCTACACACACGGCCATATCTAGTTCAATTCAGCTTAGGAAGCTGACAAGAACAGTATACCCTCCAGTCAAATACACTGCACATGCTGGGAACAGGCACCAGTGCTATTTGCCCTCTGTATGACAATGGGAGCACAATAGTGACTCTTCTTACCAGAAAACAACTCTTGCTCGTAAGACCAGAAACTGCAAGTGACTCAACTCCATTTAGGACTGGGAAAGAAACGCTAGCTCGCCTTACAAGAAACACACTCTGCTTTTGAGAAAAGAGCACTCTTCTACTCTACTGTGTTTCCTATAGGGCCAGAACAGTGAACTTGCTCAGAAAAAAAGAACTGTGCTTCCTACACACACGACCATATCTAGTTCAATTCTGCTTAGGAACCTGACAAGAACAGTAGATTCTCTTCAGTCCAATACACTGTACATGCTGGGAAACGACGACAATGCTATTTGCACTGTGTATGACATTGAGAGCGCAATAGTGATTCTTCTTACCAGAAAACAACTCTTGTTCGTAGGACCAGAAACTGCATGGGATTCAACTCCATTTAGGACTGGGAAACAAACGCTTGCTCGCCTACAAGAAACACACTCTGCTTTTGAGAAAAGAGCACTCATCTACGCTATTGGGTTTCCTATGGGGTCCAAACAGTGAGCTTGCTCAGAACAAAAGAACTGTGCTTCCTACACACATGGGCCATATCTAATTCAACTTTGCTTAGGTTACTGACAAGAACAGTAGCTCCTCTTCAGTCTAATACACTGTACTTGCTGGGAAGAGACGCGAGTGCTATTTGTACTCAGTATGTTAATGGGAGCGCAATAGTGACTCTTCTTACCAGAAAACAACTCTTGCTCTTAGGACCACAAACTGCATGTGACTCACCTCCGTTTAGGACTGTGAAACAAACGCTAGCTCTGCTCACAAGAAACACACTCTGCTTTTGAGAAAAGAGCACTCTTCTACTCTACTGTGTTTCCTCTATGGCCAGAACAATGAGCTTGCTCAGAACAAAAGGACTGTGCTTCCTACACACACGGGCCGTATCTAATTCAATTCTGCTTAGGAAACTGAAGAGAATAGTATACGCTCTTCAGTCAAATACACTGCACTTGCTGGGAACAGACACCAGTGCTATTTGCCCTGTGTATGACAAAGGGAGCGCAATAGTGACTCTTCTTACCAGAAAACAACTCTTGCTCATAGGACCAGAAACTGCATGAGACACAACTCCATTTAGGACTGGGAAAGAAACGCTAGCTTGCCTTACAAGAAACACACTCTGCTTTTGAGAAAAGAGCACTCTTCTACTCTACTGTGTTTCCTATAGGGCCAGAACAGTGAACTTGCTCAGAACAAAAGAACTGTGATTCCTACACACAGGGGCCATATCTAGTTCAACTCTGCTTAGGAAACTGACAAAAACAGTAGCTCCTCTTCAGTCCAATACTCTGTACTTGCTGGGAACAGACGCGAGTGCTATTTGCACTGTGTATGGCAATGTGAGCACAATAGTGACTTTCCTTACCAGAAAACAACTCTTGCTCGTAGGACCAGAAACTGCATGTGATTCAACTCCATTTAGGACTGGGAAACAAACGCTAGCTCACCTTACAAGAAACACACTCTGCTTTTGGGAAAAGAGCACTCTTCTACTCTACTGTGTTTCCTATAGGGCCAGAACAGTGAGCTTGCTCAGAGCAAAAGAACTGTGCTTCCTACACACACGGCCATATCTAGTTCAATTCTGCTTAGGAAACTGACAAGAACAGTAGCTCCTATTCAGTCCAATACACTGTACTTGCTGGGAACAGACACAAGTGCTATTTGCACTGTGTATGGCATTTGGAGCGCAATAGTGACTCTTCTTACCAGAAAACAGCTCTTGCTCGTAGGACCAAAAACTGTCTGTGATTCAACTCCATTTAGGACTGGGAAACAAACGCGAGCTCGCCTTACAAGAAACACACTCTGCTTTAGAGAAAAGAGCACTCTTCTACTCTACTGTGTTTCCTATAGGACCAGAACAGTGACCTTTCTCAGAACATAATAACTGTGCTTCCTAAACACACGGGCCATATCTAGTTCAACTCTGCTTAGGAAACTGACAAGAACAGCAGCTCCTCTTCAGTCCGATACACTGTACTTGCTGAGAACAGACGCGAGTGCTATTTGCACAGTGTATGGCAATTGGAGCACAATAGTGACTCGTCTTACCAGAAAACAACTCTTGCTCGTACGACCAGAAACTGCATGTGACTCAACTCCATTTAGGAACTGGAAACAAACTCTAGCTCACCTTACAAGAAACACATTCTACTTTTGGGAAAAGAGCACTCTTCTACTCTACTGTGTTTCCTATAGGGCCAGAACAGTTAGCTTGCTCAGAACAAAAGAACTGTGCTTCCTACACACACGGACCATATGTAGTTCAACTCTGCTTAGGAAACTGACATGAACAGTAGCTCCTCTTCAGTCCAATACACTGTACTTGCTGGGAACACACGCGAGTGCTATTTACACTGTGTATGGCAATTAGAGTGCAATAGTGACTTTGCTTACCAGAAAACAACTCTTGCTCGTAGGACCACAAACTGCATGTGATTCAACGCCATTTAGGACTGGGAAACAAATGCTAGCTCGCCTTACAAGAAACACACTCTGCTTTAGAAAAAGAGCACTCTTCTACTCTACTGTGTTTCCTACAGGGCCAGAACAGTGAGCTTGCTCAGAACAAAAGAACTGTGCTTCCCACACACGGGCCATATCTAGTTCAACTCTGCTTAGGAAACTGACAAGAACAGTAGATCCTCTTCAGTCCAATACACTGTACTTGCTGGGAAGAGACGCCAGTGCTATTTGCACTGTGTATGGCAATTGGAGCACAATAGTGACTCGTCTTACCAGAAAACAACTCTTGCTCATAGAACAAAAAACTGCATGTGACTCAACTCCATTTAGGACTGGGAAACAAACTTTGGCTTGCTTTACAAGAAACACACTCTGCTTTTGAGAAAAGAGCACTCTTCTACTCTACTGTTTTCCTGTAGGGCCAGAGCAGTGAGCTTGCTCAGAAAAAAAGAACTGTGCTTCCTAAACACACGGGCCATATCTAGTTCAACTCTTCTTAGGAAACTGACAAGAACAGTAGCTCCTCTTCAGTCCAATACACTGTACTTGCTGGGAACAGACGGGAGGGCTATTTGCACTGTGTATGGCAATGGGAGCACAATAGTGACTTTCCTTACCAGAAAACAACTCTTGCTCGTAGGACCAGAAACTGCGTGTTTTACCACTCCATTTAGGAATGGGAAACAAAAGCTAGCTCGCCTTAAAAGAAACACACTCTACGTTTGAGAAAAAAGCACTCTTCTACTCTACTGTGTTTTCTATGGGGTCCGAACAGTGAGCTTGCTCAGAACAAAAAAACTGTGCTTCCTACACACACGGCCATATCTTGTTCAAGTCTGCTTAGGAACCTGACAAGAACAGTAGATCCTCTTCAGTCCAATACACTGTACTTGCTGGGAACAGACGTGAGTGCTATTTGGACAGTGTATGGCAATGGGAGCGCAATGTGACTTTCCTTACCAGAAAACAACTCTTGTTCGTAGGACCTGAACCTGCATGTGATTCAACTCCATTTAGGACTAGGAAACAAACGCTAGCTTGCCTTACAAGAAACACACTCTGCTTTTGAGAAAAGAGCACTCTTCTACTCTACAGTCTTTCCTATAGGGCCAGAACAATGAGCTAGCTTAGAACATAAGAACTGTGTTTCCTACACACACGGGCCATATCTAGTTCAACTCTGCTTAGGAAACTGACAAGAACAGTAGCTCCTCTTCAGTCCGATACACTGTACTTGCTGAGAACAGACGCGAGTGCTATTTGCACTGTGTATGGCAATTGGAGCACAATAGTAACTCGTCTTACCAGAAAACAACTCTTGCTCGTACGACCAGAAACTGCATGTGACTCAACTCCATTTAGGACTGGGAAACAAACTCTAGCTCACCTTACAAGAAACACATTCTACTTTTGGGAAAAGAGCACTCTTCTACTCTACTGTGTTTCCTATGGGGTCCGAACAGTGAGCTTGCTCAGAACAAAAGAACTGTGCTTCCTACACACACGGCCATATCTAGTTCAATTCTGCTTAGGAACCTGACAAGAACAGTAGATCCTCTTCAGTCCAATACACTGTACTTGCTAGGAAAATACGCGAGTGCTATTTGCCCTGTGTATGGCAATGGGAGCGCAATAGTGACTTTCCTTACCAGAAAAAAACTCTTGTTCGTAGGACCAGAAACTGCATGTGATTCAACTCCATTTAGGACTAGGGAACAAACGCTAGCTCGCCTTACAAGAAACACACTCTGCTTTTGAGAAAAGAGCACTTTTCTACTCTACTGTGTTTCCTATAGGGCCAGAACAGTGAGCTTGCTCAGAACATAAGAACTGTGCTTCCTAGACACACGGGCCTTATCTAGTTCAACTCTGCTTAGGAAACTGACAAGAACAGTAGCTCCTCTTCAGTCCGATACACTGTACTTGCTGGGACCAGACGCGAGTGCTATTTGCACTGTGTATGGCAATGTGAGCACAATAGTGACTTTCCTTACCAGAAAACAACTCTTGCTCGTAGGACCAGAAACTGCATGTGATTCAACTATATTTAGGACTAGGAAACAAACGCTAGCTCGCCTTATGAGAAACATACTCTGCTTTTGGGAAAAGAGCACCCTTGTACTCTACTTTGTTTTCTATGGGGTCCGAACAGTGAGCTTGCTCAGAACAAAAGAACTGTGCTTCCTCCACACACGGGCCATATCTAGTTCAACTCTGCTTAGGAAACTGACAAGAACAGCATCTCCTCTTCAGTCCGATACACTGTACTTGCTGAGAACAGACGCGAGTGCTATTTGCACTGTGTATGGCAATTGGGGCACAATAGTGACTCGTCTTACCAGAAAACAACTCTTGCTCGTACGACCAGAAACTGCATGTGACTCAACTCCATTTAGGACTGGGAAACAAACTCTAGCTCACCTTACAAGAAACACATTCTACTTTTGGGAAAAGAGCACTCTTCTACTCTACTGTGTTTCCTATAGGGCCAGAACAGTGAGATTGCTCAAAACAAAAGAACTGTGCTTCCTACACACACGGACCATATGTAGTTCAACTCTGCTTAGGAAACTGACAAGAACAGTCGCTCCTCTTCAGTCCAATACACTGTACTTGCTGGGAACAGACGCGAGTGCTATTTACACTGTGTATGGCAATTAGAGTGCAATAGTGACTTTGCTTACCAGAAAACAACTCTTGCACATATGACCACAAACTACATGTGATTCAACGCCATTTAGGACTGGGAAACAAATGCTAGCTCGCCTTACAAGAAACACACTCTGCTTTAGAAAAAGAGCACTCTTCTACTCTACTGTGTTTCCTACAGGGCCAGAACAGTGAGCTTGCTCAGAACAAATGAACTGTGCTTCCCACACACGGGCCATATCTAGTTCAACTCTGCTTAGGAAACTGACAAGAACAGTAGATCCTTTTCAGTCCAATACACTGTACCTGCTGGGAACAGACGCGAGTGCTATTTGCACTGTGTATGGCAATGTGAGCACAATAGTGACTTTCCTTACCAGAAAACAACTCTTGCTCGTAGGACCAGAAACTGCATGTGATTCAACTCCATTTAGGACTGGGAAACAAACGCTAGCTCGCCTTACAAGAAACATACTCTGCTTTTGGGAAAAGAGCACTCTTCTACTCTACTTTGTTTTCTATGGGGTCTGAACAGTGAGCTTGCTCAGAACAAAAGAACTGTGCTTCCTACACACACGGCCATATCTAGTTCAATTCTGCTTAGGAAACTGACAAGAACAGTAGCTCCTATTCAGTCCAATACACTGTACTTGCTGGGAACAGACACGAGAGCTATTTACCCTATGTATGTCAATGGGAGCACAATAGTGACTTCCCTTACCAGAAAACAACTCTTGTTCATAGGACCAGAAACTGCATGTGATTCAACTCCATTTAGGACTAGGGAACAAACGCTAGCTTGCCTTACAAGAAACACACTCTGCTTTTGGGAAAAGAGCACTCTTCTACTCTACTGTGTTTCCTATAGGGCCAGAACAGTGAGCTTGCTCAGAACAAAAGAACTGTGCTTCCTACACACACGGCCATATCTAGTTCAATTCTGCTTAGGAAACTGACAAGAACAGTAGCTCCTATTCAGTCCAATACACTGTACTTGCTGGGAACAGACACGAGTGCTATTTGCACTGTGTATGGCATTTGGAGCGCAATAGTGACTCTTCTTACCAGAAAACAACTCTTGCTCGTAGGACCAAAAACTGTCTGTGATTCAACTCCATTTAGGACTGGGAAACAAACGCGAGCTCGCCTTACAAGAAACACACTCTGCTTTAGAGAAAAGAGCACTCTTCTACTCTACTGTGTTTCTTATAGGACCAGAACAGTGAGCTTGCTCAGTACATAATAACTGTGCTTCCTAAACACACGGGCCATATCTAGTTCAACTCTGCTTAGGAAACTGACAAGAACAGCAGCTCCTCTTCAGTCCGATACACTGTACTTGCAGGGAACAGACGCGAGTGCTATTTGCACTGTGTATGGCAATTGGAGCACAATAGTGACTCGTCTTACCAGAAAACAACTCTTGCTCGTACGACCAGAAACTGCATGTGACTCAACTCCATTTAGGAACTGGAAACAAACTCTAGCTCACCTTACAAGAAACACATTCTACTTTTGGGAAAAGAGCACTCTTCTACTCTACTGTGTTTCCTATAGGGCCAGAAGAGTTAGCTTGCTCAGAACAAAAGAACTGTGCTTCCTACACACATGGACCATATGTAGTTCAACTCTGCTTAGGAAACTGACAAGAACAGTAGCTCCTCTTCAGTCCAATACACTGTACTTGCTAGGAACACACGCGAGTGCTATTTACACTGTGTATGGCAATTAGAGTGCAATAGTGACTTTGCTTACCAGAAAACAACTCTTGCTCGTAGGACCACAAACTGCATGTGATTCAACGTCATTTAGGACTGGGAAACAAATGCTAGCTTGCCTTACAAGAAACACACTCTGCTTTAGAAAAAGAGCACTCTTCTACTCTACTGTGTTTCCTACAGGGCCAGAACAGTGAGCTTGCTCAGAACAAAAGAACTGTGCTTCCGACACACGGGCCATATCTAGTTCAACTCTGCTTAGGAAACTGACAAGAACAGTAGATCCTCTTCAGTCCAATACACTGTACTTGCTGGGAACAGACGCCAGTGCTATTTGCACTGTGTATGGCAATTGGAGCACAATAGTGACTCGTCTTACCAGAAAACAACTCTTGCTCATAGAACAAAAAACTGCATGTGACTCAACTCCATTTAGGACTGGGAAACAAACTCTAGCTTGCTTTACAAGAAACACACTCTGCATTTGAGAAAAGAGCACTCTTCTACTCTACTGTGTTCCTATAGGGCCAGAACAGTGAGCTTGCTCAGAAAAAAGAACTGTGCTTCCTAAACACACAGGCCATATCTAGTTCAACTCTTCTTAGGAAACTGACAAGAACAGTAGCTCCTCTTCAGTCCAATACACTGTACTTGCTGGGAACAGACGGGAGGGCTATTTGCACTGTGTATGGCAATTGGAGCACAATAGTGACTTTCCTTACCAGAAAACAACTCTTGCTCGTAGGACCAGAAACTGCGTGTGATTCCACTCCATTTAGGAATGGGAAACAAAAGCTAGCTCGCCTTAAAAGAAACACACTCTACGTTTGAGAAAAAAGCACTCTTCTACTCTACTGTGTTTTCTATGGGGTCCGAACAGTGAGCTTGCTCAGAACAAAAAAAACTGTGCTTCCTGCACACACGGCCATATCTAGTTCAAGTCTGCTTAGGAACCTGACAAGAACAGTAGATCCTCTTCAGTCCAATACACTGTACTTGCTGGGAACAGACGCGAGTGCTATTTGCACAGTGTATGGCAATGGGAGCGCAATGTGACTTTCCTTACCAGAAAACAACTCTTGTTCGTAGGACCTGAAACTGCATGTGATTCAACTCCATTTAGGACTAGGAAACAAACGCTAGCTTGCCTTACAAGAAACACACTCTGCTTTTGAGAAAAGAGCACTCTTCTACTCTACTGTGTTTCCTATAGGGCCAGAACAGTGAGCTTGCTTAGAACATAAGAACTGTGCTTCCTACACACACGGGCCATATCTAGTTCAACTCTGCTTAGGAAACTGACAAGAACAGTAGCTCCTCTTCAGTCCAATACACTGTACTTGCTGGGAACACACGCGCGAGCTATTAGCACTGTGTATGGCAATGGGAGCGCAATAGTGACTTTCCTTACCAGAAAACAACTCTTGCTCGTAGGACCAGAAACTGCATGTGATTCAACTCCATTTAGGAATGGGAAACGAACGCTAGCTCGCCTTACAAGAAACACTCTGCTTTTGAGAAAAGAGCACTCTTCTACTCTACTGTGTTTCCTCTATGGCCAGAAGAGTGAGCTTGCTCAGAACAAAAGGACTGTGCTTCCTACACACAGGGGATATCTAGTTCAACTCTGCTTAGGAAACTGACAAGAACAGTAGCTCCTCTTCAGTCCAATACACTGTACTTGCTGGGAACAGACGCGAGTGCTATTTGCACTGTGTATGTCAATGAGAGTGCAATAGTGACTTTCCTTACCAGAAAACAACTCTTGCTCGTACGACCAGAAACTGCATGTGACTCAACTCCATTTAGGACTGGGAAACAAACTCTAGCTCACCTTACAAGAAACACATTCTACTTTTGGGAAAAGAGCACTCTTCTACTCTACTGTGTTTCCTATGGGGTCCGAACAGTGAGCTTGCTCAGAACAAAAGAACTGTGCTTCCTACACACATGGCCATATCTAGTTCAATTCTGCTTAGGAACCTGACAAGAACAGAAGATCCTCTTCAGTCCAATACACTGTACTTGCTAGGAAAAGACGCGAGTGCTATTTGCCGTGTGTATGGCAATGGGAGCACAATAGTGACTTTCTTTACCAGAAAAAAACTCTTGTTCGTAGGACCAGAAACTGCATGTGATTCAACTCCATTTAGGACTAGGGAACAAACGCTAGCTCGCCTTACAAGAAACACACTCTGCTTTTGAGAAAAGAGCACTTTTCTACTCTACTGTGTTTCCTATAGGGCCAGAACAGTGAGCTTGCTCAGAACATAAGAACTGTGCTTCCTACACACACGGGCCTTATCTAGTTCAACTCTGCTTAGGAAACTGACAAGAACAGTAGCTCCTCTTCAGTCCGATACACTGTACTTGCTGGGAACAGACGCGAGTGCTATTTGCACTGTGTATGGCAATGTGAGCACAATAGTGACTTTCCTTACCAGAAAACAACTCTTGCTCGTAGGACCAGAAACTGCATGTGATTCAACTCCATTTAGGACTAGGAAACAAACGCTAGCTCGCCTTACGAGAAACATACTCTGCTTTTGGGAAAAGAGCACCCTTCTACTCTACTTTGTTTTCTATGGGGTCCGAACAGTGAGCTTGCTCAGAACAAAAGAACTGTGCTTCCTCCACACACGGGCCATATCTAGTTCAACTCTGCTTAGGAAACTGACAAGAACAGCAGCTCCTCTTCAGTCCGATACACTGTACTTGCTGAGAACAGACGCGAGTGCTATTTGCACTGTGTATGGCAATTGGGGCACAATAGTGACTCGTCTTACCAGAAAACAACTCTTGCTCGTACGACCAGAAACTGCATGTGACTCAACTCCATTTAGGACTGGGAAACAAACTCTAGCTCACCTTACAAGAAACACATTCTACTTTTGGGAAAAGAGTACTCTTCTACTCTACTGTGTTTCCTATAGGGCCAGAACAGTTACTTGCTCAAAACAAAAGAACTGTGCTTCCTACACACACGGACCATATGTAGTTCAACTCTGCTTAGGAAACTGACAAGAACAGTAGCTCCTCTTCAGTCCAATACACTGTACTTGCTGGGAACACACGCGAGTGCTATTTACACTGTGTATGGCAATTAGAGTGCAATAGTGACTTTGCTTACCAGAAAACAACTCTTGCTCGTAGGACCACAAACTGCATGTGATTCAACGTCATTTAGGACTGGGAAACAAATGCTAGCTCGCCTTACAAGAAACACACTCTGCTTTAGAAAAAGAGCACTCTTCTACTCTACTGTGTTTCCTACAGGGCCAGAACAGTGAGCTTGCTCAGAACAAAAGAACTGTGCTTCCGACACACGGGCCATATCTAGTTCAACTCTGCTTAGGAAACTGACAAGAACAGTAGATCCTCTTCAGTCCAATACACTGTACTTGCTGGGAACAGACGCCAGTGCTATTTGCACTGTGTATGGCAATTGGAGCACAATAGTGACTCGTCTTACCAGAAAACAACTCTTGCTCATAGAACAAAAAACTGCATGTGACTCAACTCCATTTAGGACTGGGAAACAAACTCTAGCTTGCTTTACAAGAAACACACTCTGCATTTGAGAAAAGAGCACTCTTCTACTCTACTGTGTTCCTATAGGGCCAGAACAGTGAGCTTGCTCAGAAAAAAGAACTGTGCTTCCTAAACACACAGGCCATATCTAGTTCAACTCTTCTTAGGAAACTGACAAGAACAGTAGCTCCTCTTCAGTCCAATACACTGTACTTGCTGGGAACAGACGGGAGGGATATTTGCACTGTGTATGGCAATTGGAGCACAATAGTGACTTTCCTTACCAGAAAACAACTCTTGCTCGTAGGACCAGAAACTGCGTGTGATTCCACTCCATTTAGGAATGGGAAACAAAAGCTAGCTCGCCTTAAAAGAAAAAAACTCTACGTTTGAGAAAAAAGCACTCTTCTACTCTACTGTGTTTTCTATGGGGTCCGAACAGTGAGCTTGCTCAGAACAAAAAAAACTGTGCTTCCTGCACACACGGCCATATCTAGTTCAAGTCTGCTTAGGAACCTGACAAGAACAGTAGATCCTCTTCAGTCCAATACACTGTACTTGCTGGGAACAGACGCGAGTGCTATTTGCACAGTGTATGGCAATGGGAGCGCAATGTGACTTTCCTTACCAGAAAACAGCTCTTGTTCGTAGGACCTGAAACTGCATGTGATTCAACTCCATTTAGGACTAGGAAACAAACGCTAGCTTGCCTTACAAGAAACACACTCTGCTTTTGAGAAAAGAGCACTCTTCTACTCTACTGTGTTTCCCATAGGGCCAGAACAGTGCGCTTGCTTAGAACATAAGAACTGTGCTTCCTACACACACGGGCCATGTCTAGTTCAACTCTGCTTAGGAAACTGACAAGAACAGTAGCTCCTCTTCAGTCCAATACACTGTACTTGCTGGGAACAGACGCGCGAGCTATTAGCACTGTGTATGGCAATGGGAGCACAATAGTGACTTTCCTTACCAGAAAACAACTCTTGCTCATAGGACCAGAAACTGCATGTGATTCAACTCCATTTAGGAATGGGAAACGAACGCTAGCTCGCCTTACAAGAAACACTCTGCTTTTGAGAAAAGAGCACTCTTCTACTCTACTGTGTTTCCTCTATGGCCAGAAGAGTGAGCTTGCTCAGAACAAAAGGACTGTGCTTCCTACACACAGGGGATATCTAGTTCAACTCTGCTTAGGAAACTGACAAGAACAGTAGCTCCTCTTCAGTCCAATACACTGTACTTGCTGGGAACAGACGCGAGTGCTATTTGCACTGTGTATGTCAATGAGAGCGCAATAGTGACTTTCCTTACCAGAAAACAACTCTTGCTCGTACGAACAGAAACTGCATGTGACTCAACTCCATTTAGGACTGGGAAACAAACTCTAGCTCACCTTACAAGAAACACATTCTACTTTTGGGAAAAGAGCACTCTTCTACTCTACTGTGTTTCCTATGGGGTCCGAACAGTGAGCTTGCTCAGAACAAAAGAACTGTGCTTCCTACACACATGGCCATATCTAGTTCAATTCTGCTTAGGAACCTGACAAGAACAGAAGATCCTCTTCAGTCCAATACACTGTACTTGCTAGGAAAAGACGCGAGTGCTATTTGCCCTGTGTATGGCAATGGGAGCACAATAGTGACTTTCTTTACCAGAAAAAAACTCTTGTTCGTAGGACCAGAAACTGCATGTGATTCAACTCCATTTAGGACTAGGGAACAAACGCTAGCTCGTCTTACAAGAAACACACTCTGCTTTTGAGAAAAGAGCACTTTTCTACTCTACTGTGTTTCCTATAGGGCCAGAACAGTGAGCTTGCTCAGAACATAAGAACTGTGCTTCCTACACACACGGGCCTTATCTAGTTCAACTCTGCTTAGGAAACTGACAAGAACAGTAGCTCCTCTTCAGTCCGATACACTGTACTTGTTGGGAACAGACGCGAGTGCTATTTGCACTGTGTATGGCAATGTGAGCACAATAGTGACTTTCCTTACCAGAAAACAACTCTTGCTCGTAGGACCAGAAACTGCATGTGATTCAACTCCATTTAGGACTAGGAAACAAACGCTAGCTCGCCTTACGAGAAACATACTCTGCTTTTGGGAAAAGAGCACCCTTCTACTCTACTTTGTTTTCTATGGGGTCCGAACAGTGAGCTTGCTCAGAACAAAAGAACTGTGCTTCCTCCACACACGGGCCATATCTAGTTCAACTCTGCTTAGGAAACTGACAAGAACAGCATCTCCTCTTCAGTCCGATACACTGTACTTGCTGAGAACAGACGCGAGTGCTATTTGCACTGTGTATGGCAATTGGGGCACAATAGTGACTCGTGTTACCAGAAAACAACTCTTGCTCGTACGACCAGAAACTGCATGTGACTCAACTCCATTTAGGACTGGGAAACAAACTCTAGCTCACCTTACAAGAAACACATTCTACTTTTGGGAAAAGAGCACTCTTCTACTCTACTGTGTTTCCTATAGGGCCAGAACAGTTACTTGCTCAAAACAAAAGAACTGTGCTTCCTACACACACGGACCATATGTAGTTCAACTCTGCTTAAGAAACTGACAAGAACAGTAGCTCCTCTTCAGTCCAATACACTGTACTTGCTGGGAACAGACGCGAGTGCTATTTACACTGAGTATGGCAATTAGAGTGCAATAGTGACTTTGCTTACCAGAAAACAACTCTTGCACATATGACCACAAACTACATGTGATTCAACGCCATTTAGGACTGGGAAACAAATGCTAGCTCGCCTTACAAGAAACACACTCTGCTTTAGAAAAAGAGCACTCTTCTACTCCACTGTGTTTCCTACAGGGCCAGAACAGTGAGCTTGCTCAGAACAAATGAACTGTGCTTCCCACACACGGGCCATATCTAGTTCAACTCTGCTTAGGAAACTGACAAGAACAGTAGATCCTTTTCAGTCCAATACACTGTACTTGCTGGGAACAGACGCCAGTGCTATTTGCACTGTGTATGGCAATTGGAGCACAATAGTGACTCGTCTTACCAAAAAACAACTCTTGCTCATAGAACAAAAAACTGCGTGTGACTCAACTCCATTTAGGACTGGGAAACAAACTCTAGCTCACTTTACAAGAAACACACTCGGCTTTTGAGAAAAGAGCACTCTTCTACTCTACTGTGCTTCCTATAGGGCCAGAACAGTCAGCTTGCTCAGAAAAAAAGATCTGTGCTTCCTAAACACACGGGCCATATCTAGTTCAACTCTTCTTAGGAAACTGACAAGAACAGTAGCTCCTCTTCAGTCCAATACACTGTACTTGCTGGGAACAGACGGGAGGGCTATTTGCACTGTGTATGGCAATGGGAGCACAATAGTGACTTTCCTTACCAGAAAACAACTCTTGCTCGTAGGACCAGAAACTGCATGTGATTCCACTCCATTTAGGAATGGGAAACAAAAGCTAGCTCGCCTTAAAAGAAACACACTCTACGTTTGAGAAAAAAGCACTCTTCTACTCTACTGTGTTTTCTATGGGGTCCGAACAGTGAGCTTGCTCAGAACAAAAAAACTGTGCTTCCTAAACACACGGGCCATATCTATTTCAACTCTGCTTAGGAAACTGACAAGAACAGCAGCTCCTCTTCAGTCCGATACACTGTACTTGCTGAGAACAGACGCGAGTGCTATGTGCACTGTGTAAGGCAATTGGAGCATAATAGTGACTCGTCTTACCAGAAAACAACTCTTGCTCATAGGACCAAAAACTGCATGTGACTCAACTCCATTTAGGACTGGGAAACAAACTCTAGCTCACCTTACAAGAAACACACTCTGCTTTTGAGAAAAGAGCACTCTTCCACTCTACTGGGTTTCCTATAGGGTCAGAACAGTTAGGTTGCTCAGAACAAATGAACTGTGCTTCCTAGACACACGGGCCATATCTAGTTCAACTCTGCTTAGGAAACTGAGAAGAACAGTAGCTCCTCTTCAGTCCAATACACTGTACTTGCTGGGAACAGACGCATGTGCTATTTGCACTGTGTATGGCAATGGGAGCACAATAGTGACTTTCCTTACCAGAAAACAACTCTTGGTCGTAGGACCAGAAACTCCATGTGATTCAACTCCATTTAGGACTGGGAAACAAACACTTCCTCACCTTACAAGAAACACACTCTGCTTTTGAGAAAAGAGCACTCATCTACTCTACTGTGTTTCCTATGGGGTCCGAAGAGTGAGCTTGCTCAGAACAAACGAACTGTGCTTCCTACTCACACGGCCATATCTAGTTCAAGTCTGCTTAGGAACCTGACAAGAAAAGTAGATCCTCTTCAGTCCAATACACTGTACTTGCTGGGAACAGACGCGAGTGCTATTTGCACATTGTATGGCAATGGGAGCGCAATGTGACTTTGCTTACCAGAAAACAACTCTTGTTCGTAGGACCTGAAACTGCATGTGATTCAACTCCATTTAGGACTGGGAAACAAACACTAGTTCGCCTTACATGAAATACACTCTGCTTTTGAGAAAAGAGCACTCTTCTACTCTACTGTGTTTCCTATGGGGTCTGAACAGTGAGCTTGCTCAGAACAAACGAACTGTGCTTCCTACACACACGGCCATATCTAGTTGAAGTCTGCTTAGGAACCTGACAAGAACAGTAGATCATCTTCAGTTCAATACACTGTAATTGCTGGGAACACACGCCAGTGCTATTTGTCCTGTGTATGGCAATTGCAGCGCAATAGTGACTCTTCTTACCATAAAACAACTCTTGCTCGTAGGACCAGAAACTGCATGTGATTCAACTCCATTTAGGACTGGGAAACAAACACTAGTTCGCCTTACAAGAAACACACTCTGCATTAGAGAAAAGAGCACTCTTCTACTCTACTGTGTTTCCCATAGGGCCAGAACAGTGAGCTTGCTCAGTACAAAAGAACTGTGCTTCCTACCCATGGGCCATATCTAGTTCAACTCTGATTAGGAAACTGACAAGAACAGTAGCTCCTCTTCAGTCCGATACACTGTACTTTCTGGGAACAGACGCGAGTGCTACTTGCACTGTGTATGGCAATGGGAGCACAATAGTGACTTTCCTTACCAGAAAACAACTCTTGCTCGTAGGACCAGAAACTGCATGTGATTCAACTCCATTTAGGACTGGGAAACAAATGCTAGCTCGCCTTACATGAAATACACTCAGCTTTTGAGAAAAGAGCACTCTTCTACTCTACTGTGTTTCCTATGGGGTCTGAACAGTGAGCTTGCTCAGAACAAAAGAACTGTGCTTCCTACACACACGGGACATATCTAGTTCAACTCTGCTTAGGAAACTGACAAGAACAGTAGCTCCTCTTCAGTCCAATACACTTTACTTGCGGGGAACAGACGCGAGTGCTATTTTCACTGTGTATGGCAATTGGAGCACAATAGTGACTCGTCTTACCAGAAAACAACTCTTGCTCGTAGGACAAAAAACTGCATGTGACTCAACTCCATTTAGGACTGGGAAACAAACGCTAGCTCGCCTTACAAGAAACACACTCTGCTTTAGGGAAAAGAGCACTCTTCTACTCTACTGTGTTTCCTATAGGGCCAGAACAGTGAGCTTGCTCAGAACATAAGAACTGTGCTTCCTACACACACGGGCCATATCTAGTTCAACTCTGCTTAGGAACCTGACAAGAACAGTAGCTCCTCTTCAGTCCAATACACTGTACTTGCTGGGAACAGACGCATGTGCTATTTGCACTGTGTATGGCAATGGGAGCACAATAATGACTTTCCTTACCAGAAAACATTTCTTGCTCGTAGGACCAGAAACTGTCTGTGATTCAACTCCATTTAGGACTGGGAAACAAACGCGAGCTCGCCTTACAAGAAACACAATCTGCTTTAGAGAAAAGAGCACTCTTCTACTCTACTGTGTTTCCTGTAGGACCAGAACAGTGAGCTTGCTCAGAACATAATAACTGTGCTTCCTAAACACACGGGCCATATCTATTTCAACTCTGCTTAGGAAACTGACAAGAACAGCAGCTCCTCTTCAGTCCGATACACTGAACTTGCTGAGAACAGACGCCAGTGCTATTTGTTTTGTGTATGGCAATGGCAGCGCAATAGTGACTCTTTTTACCAGAAAACAACTCTTGCTCGTGGACCAGAAACTGCATGTGATTCAACTCCATTTAGGACTGGGAAACAAACTCTAGCTCGCGTTACAAGAAACACACTCTGCTTTTGAGAAAAGAGCACTCTTCTACTCTACTGTGTTTCCTATAGGGCCAGAACAGTGAGCTTGCTCAGAAAAAAAGAACTGTGCTTCCTACACACACGGGCCATATCTAGTTCAACTCTGCTTAGGAATCTGAGAAGAACAGTAGCGCCTCTTCAGTCCAATACACTGTACTTGCTGGGAACAGATGGGAGGGCTATTTGCACTGTGTATGGCAATGGGAGCACAATAGTGACTTTCCTTACCAGAAAACAACTCTTGCTCGTAGGAAAACAAACTGCATGTGATTCCACTCCATTTAGGAATGGGAAACAAACGCTAGCTCGCCTTAAAAGAAACACACTCTGCTTTTGAGAAAAAAGCACTCTTCTACTCTACTGTGTTTCCTATGGGGTTCGAACAGTGAGCTTGCTCAGAAAAAAAACTGTGCTTCCTACACACACGGCCATATCTAGTTCAAGTCTGCTTAGGAACCTGACAAGAACAATAGATCCTCTTCAGCCCAATACACTGTACTTGCTGCGAACAGATGCCAGTGCTCTTTGTCCTGTGTATGGCAATGGCAGTGCAATAGTGACTCTTCTTACCATAAAACAACTCTTGTTCGTAGTGCCAGAAACTGCATGGGATACAACTCCATTTAGGACTGCAAAACAAACGCTAGCACGCCTTACAAGAAATACACTCTGCTTTAGAGAAAAGAGCACTCTTCTACTCTACTGTGTTTCCTATGGGGTCCAAACAGTGAGCTTGCAAAGAACAAAAGAACTGTGCTTCCTACAAACACGGATCATATCTAGTTCAACTCTGCTTAGGAAACTGACAAGAACATTAGCACCTATCCAGTCCAATACACTGTACTTGCTGGGGACAGACGCGAGTGCTATTTGCACTGTGTATGGCAATGGGAGCGCAATGTGACTTTCCTTACCAGAAAAGAACTCTTGATCATAGGACCTGAAACTGCATGTGATTCAAGTCCTTTTAGGACTAGGAAACAAACGCTAGCTCGCCTAACAAGAAACACACTCCGCTTTTGAGAAAAGAGCACTCTTCTTCTCTACTGTGTTTCCTATAGGGCCAGAACAGTGAGCTTGCTCAGAACATAAGAACTGTGCTTCCTACACACACGGGCCATATCTACTTCAACTCTGCTTAGGAAACTGACAAGAACAGTAGCTCCTTTTCAGTCCCATACACTGTACTTGCTGGGAACAGACGCCAGTGCTATTTGTCCTGTATATGGCAATGGCAGCACAATAGTGACTCTTCTTATCAGAAAACAACTCTTGCTGGTAGGAACAGAAACTACATGTGATTCAACTCCATTTAGGACTGGGAAACAAAAGATAGCTCGCCTTACAAGAAACACACTCTGCTTTTGAGAAAAGAGCACTCTTCTACTCTACTGTGTTTCCTATAGGGCCAGAACAGTGAGCTTGCTCAGAAAAAAAAACTGTGCTTCCTACACACACGGGCCATATCTAGTTCAACTCTGCTTAGGAAACTGACAAGAACAATAGCTCCTCCCTCAGTCCGATACACTGTACTTGCTGGGACCAGACGCGAGTGCTATTTGCACTGTGTATGTCAATGGGAGCACAATAGTGACTCGTCTTACCAGAAAACAACTCTTGCTCATAGGACCAAAAACTGCATGTGACTCAACTCCATTTAGGACTGGGAAACAAACTCTAGCTCACCTTACAAGAAACACACTCTGCTTTTGAGAAAAGAGCACTCTTCCACTCTACTGGGTTTCCTATAGGGTCAGAACAGTTAGGTTGCTCAGAACAAATGAACTGTGCTTCCTAGACACACGGGCCATATCTAGTTCAACTCTGCTTAGGAAACTGAGAAGAACAGTAGCTCCTCTTCAGTCCAATACACTGTACTTGCTGGGAACAGACGCATGTGCTATTTGCACTGTGTATGGCAATGGGAGCACAATAGTGACTTTCCTTACCAGAAAACAACTCTTGCTCGTAGGACCAGAAACTCCATGTGATTCAACTACATTTAGGACTGGGAAACAAACACTTGCTCACCTTACAAGAAACACACTCTGCTTTTGAGAAAAGAGCACTCATCTACTCTACTGTGTTTCCTATGGGGTCCGAAGAGTGAGCTTGCTCAGAACAAACGAACTGTGCTTCCTACTCACACGGCCATATCTAGTTCAAGTCTGCTTAGGAACCTGACAAGAAAAGTAGATCCTCTTCAGTCCAATACACTGTACTTGCTGGGAACAGACGCGAGTGCTATTTGCACATTGTATGGCAATGGGAGCGCAATGTGACTTTCCTTACCAGAAAACAACTCTTGTTCGTAGGACCTGAAACTGCATGTGATTCAACTCCATTTAGGACTGGGAAACAAACACTAGTTCGCCTTACATGAAATACACTCTGCTTTTGAGAAAAGAGCACTCTTCTACTCTACTGTGTTTCCTATGGGGTCTGAACAGTGAGCTTGCTCAGAACAAACGAACTGTGCTTCCTACACACACGGCCATATCTAGTTGAAGTCTGCTTAGGAACCTGACAAGAACAGTAGATCATCTTCAGTTCAATACACTGTAATTGCTGGGAACAGACGCCAGTGCTATTTGTCCTGTGTATGGCAATGGCAGCGCAATAGTGACTCTTCTTACCATAAAACAACTCTTGCTCGTAGGACCAGAAACTGCATGTGATTCAACTCCATTTAGGACTGGGAAACAAACACTAGTTCGCCTTACAAGAAACACACTCTGCATTAGAGAAAAGAGCACTCTTCTACTCTACTGTGTTTCCCATAGGGCCAGAACAGTGAGCTTGCTCAGTACAAAAGAACTGTGCTTCCTACACATGGGCCATATCTAGTTCAACTCTGCTTAGGAAACTGACAAGAACAGTAGCTCCTCTTCAGTCCGATACACTGTACTTTCTGGGAACAGACGCGAGTGCTACTTGCACTGTGTATGGCAATGGGAGCACAATAGTGACTTTCCTTACCAGAAAACAACTCTTGCTCGTAGGACCAGAAACTGCATGTGATTCAACTCCATTTAGGACTGGGAAACAAATGCTAGCTCGCCTTACATGAAATACACTCAGCTTTTGAGAAAAGAGCACTCTTCTACTCTACTGTGTTTCCTATGGGGTCTGAACAGTGAGCTTGCTCAGAACAAAAGAACTGTGCTTCCTACACACACGGGCCATATCTAGTTCAACTCTGCTTAGGAACCTGACAAGAACAGTAGCTCCTCTTCAGTCCAATACACTGTACTTGCTGGGAACAGACGCATGTGCTATTTGCACTGTGTATGGCAATGGGAGCACAATAATGACTTTCCTTACCAGAAAACATTTCTTGCTCGTAGGACCAGAAACTGTCTGTGATTCAACTCCATTTAGGACTGGGAAACAAACGCGAGCTCGCCTTACAAGAAACACACTCTGCTTTAGAGAAAAGAGCACTCTTCTACTCTACTGTGTTTCCTGTAGGACCAGAACAGTGAGCTTGCTCAGAACATAATAACTGTGCTTCCTAAACACACGGGCCATATCTATTTCAACTCTGCTTAGGAAACTGACAAGAACAGCAGCTCCTCTTCAGTCCGATACACTGAACTTGCTGAGAACAGACGCCAGTGCTATTTGTCCTGTGTATGGCAATGGCAGCGCAATAGTGACTCTTTTTACCAGAAAACAACTCTTGCTCGTGGACCAGAAACTGCATGTGATTCAACTCCATTTAGGACTGGGAAACAAACTCTAGCTCGCGTTACAAGAAACACACTCTGCTTTTGAGAAAAGAGCACTCTTCTACTCTACTGTGTTTCCTATAGGGCCAGAACAGTGAGCTTGCTCAGAAAAAAAGAACTGTGCTTCCTACACACACGGGCCATATCTAGTTCAACTCTGCTTAGGAATCTGAGAAGAACAGTAGCGCCTCTTCAGTCCAATACACTGTACTTGCTGGGAACAGATGGGAGGGCTATTTGCACTGTGTATGGCAATGGGAGCACAATAGTGACTTTCCTTACCAGAAAACAACTCTTGCTCGTAGGAAAACAAACTGCATGTGATTCCACTCCATTTAGGAATGGGAAACAAACGCTAGCTCGCCTTAAAAGAAACACACTCTGCTTTTGAGAAAAAAGCACTCTTCTACTCTACTGTGTTTCCTATGGGGTTCGAACAGTGAGCTTGCTCAGAAAAAAAACTGTGCTTCCTACACACACGGCCATATCTAGTTCAAGTCTGCTTAGGAACCTGACAAGAACAATAGATCCTCTTCAGCCCAATACACTGTACTTGCTGCGAACAGATGCCAGTGCTCTTTGTCCTGTGTATGGCAATGGCAGTGCAATAGTGACTCTTCTTACCATAAAACAACTCTTGTTCGTAGTGCCAGAAACTGCATGGGATACAACTCCATTTAGGACTGCAAAACAAATGCTAGCACGCCTTACAAGAAATACACTCTGCTTTAGAGAAAAGAGCACTCTTCTACTCTACTGTGTTTCCTATGGGGTCCAAACAGTGAGCTTGCAAAGAACAAAAGAACTGTGCTTCCTACAAACAAGGATCATATCTAGTTCAACTCTGCTTAGGAAACTGACAAGAACATTAGCACCTATCCAGTCCAATACACTGTACTTGCTGGGGACAGACGCGAGTGCTATTTGCACTGTGTATGGCAATGGGAGCGCAATGTGACTTTCCTTACCAGAAAAGAACGCTTGATCATAGGACCTGAAACTGCATGTGATTCAAGTCCATTTAGGACTAGGAAACAAACGCTAGCTCGCCTAACAAGAAACACACTCCGCTTTTGAGAAAAGAGCACTCTTCTTCTCTACTGTGTTTCCTATAGGGCCAGAACAGTGAGCTTGCTCAGAACATAAGAACTGTGCTTCCTACACACACGGGCCATATCTACTTCAACTCTGCTTAGGAAACTGACAAGAACAGTAGCTCCTTTTCAGTCCCATACACTGTACTTGCTGGGAACAGACGCCAGTGCTATTTGTCCTGTATATGGCAATGGCAGCACAATAGTGACTCTTCTTATCAGAAAACAACTCTTGCTGGTAGGAACAGAAACTACATGTGATTCAACTCCATTTAGGACTGGGAAACAAAAGATAGCTCGCCTTACAAGAAACACACTCTGCTTTAGAGAAAAGAGCACTCTTCTACTCTACTGTGTTTCCTATAGAGCCAGAACAGTGAGCTTGCTCAGAAAAAAAAACTGTGCTTCGTACACACACGGGCCATATCTAGTTCAACTCTGCTTAGGAAACTGACAAGAACAATAGCTCCTCCCTCAGTCCGATACACTGTACTTGCTGGGACCAGACGCGAGTGCTATTTGCACTGTGTATGTCAATGGGAGCACAATAGTGACATTCCTTACCAGAAAACAACTCTTGCTCGTAGGACCAGAAACTGCATGTGACTCAACTCCATTTAAGACTGGGAAACAAACGCTAGCTCGCCTTACAAGAAACACACTCTGCTTTAGAGAAAAGAGCACTCTTCTACTCTACTGTGTTTCCTATAGGGCCAGAACAGTGAGCTTGCTCAGAACGTAAGAACTGTGCTTCCTACACACACGGGCCATATCGAGTTCAACTCTGCTTAGGAACCTGACAAGAACAGTAGATCCTCTTCATTCCAATACACTGTACTTGCTGGGAAAAGACCCATGTGCTATTTGCACTGTGTATGACAATGGGAGCACAATAGTGACTTTCCTTAACAGAAAACAACTCTTGCTCGTAGGACCAGAAACTGCATGTGATTCCACTCCATTTAGGACTGGAAACGAACGTAGGCTCGCCTTACAAGAAACACACTCTGCTTTTGAGAAAAGAGCACTCTTCTACTCTACTGTGCTCCCTATGGGGTCCGAACAGTGAGCTTGCTCAGAACAAAAGAACTGTGCTTCGTACACACGACCATATCTAGTTCAATTCTGTTTAGGAACCTGACAAGAACAGTAGATCCTCTTCAGTCCAATATACTGTACTTGCTGGGAACAGACGCCAGTGCTATTTGTCCTGTGTATGGCAATGGCAGCGCAATAGTGACTCTTCTTACCATAAAACAACTCTTGCTCATAGGACCAGAAACTGCAAGTGTTTCAACTCCATTTAGGACTGGGAAACAAAAGCTAGCTCACCTTACAAGAAACACACTCTGCTTTAGAGAAAAGAGCACTCTTCTAGTCTACTGTGTTTCCTATAGGGCCAGAACAGTGAGCTTGCTCAGAACAAAAGAACTGTGCTTCCTACACACGGGCCATATCTAGTTCAACTCTGCTTAGGAACCTGACAAGAACAGTAGATCCTCTTCAGTCCAATACACTGTACATGCTGGGAACAGACTCCAGTGCTATTTGTCCTGTGTATGGCAATGGCAGCGCAATAGTGACTCTTCTTACCAGAAAACAACTCTTGCTCGTAGTACCAGAAACTGCATGTGATTCAACTCCTTTTAGGACTGGGAAACCAACTCTAACTAGCTTTACAAGAAACACACTCTGCTTTTGAGAAAAGAGCACTCTTCTACTCTACTGTGTTTCCTATAGGGCCAGAACAGTGAGCTTGCTCAGAAAAAAAGAACTGTGCTTCCTAAACACAGGCCATATCTAGTTCAACTCTGCTTTGGAAACTGAGAAGAACAGTAGCTCCTCTTCAGTCCAATACACTGTATTTGCTGGGAACAGACGCGAGGGATATTTGCACTGTGTATGGCAATGGGAGCAAAATAGTGACTTGATTTACCAGAATACAACTCTTGCTCGTAGGACCAGAAACTGCATGTGATTCCACTCCATTTAGGACTGGGAAACAAACGGTAGCTCGCCTTACAAGAAACACAATCTGCTTTAGAGAAAAGAGCACTCTTCTACTCTACTGTGTTTCCTATGGGGTCCAAACAGTGAGCTTGCTCAGAACAAAAGAACTGTGCTTCCTACACACACGGCCATATCTAGTTCAACTCTGTTTAGTAAACTGACAAGAACAGTAGCTCCTATTCAGTCCAATACACTGTACTTGCTGGGAAAAGACGCGAGTGCTATTTGCCTTGTGTAGGGCAATGGGAGCACAATAGTGACTTTCCTTACCATAAAAAAAACTCTTGCTCATAGGACCAGAAACTTCATGTGATTCAACTCCATTTAGGTCTGGGAAACAAATGCTAGCTCGCCTTACATGAAACACACTCTGCTTTTGAGAAAAGAGCACTCTTCTACTCTACTGTGTTTCCTATGGGGTCCGAACAGTGAGCTTGCTCAGAACAAAAGAACTGTGCTTCCTACACACACGGTCCATATCCAGTTCAACTCTGCTTAGGAAACTGACAAGAACAGTAGATCCTCTTCAGTCCAACACACTGTACTTGCACGGAACATACGCGAGTGCTATTTGCACTGTGTATGGCAATTGGAGCCCAATAGTGACTTGTCTTACCAGAAAACAACTCTTGCTCGTAGGACAAAAAACTGCATGTGACTCAACTCCATTTAGGACTGGGAAACAAATGCTAGCTCGACGTCCAAGAAACACACTCTGCTTTTGAGAAAAGAGCACTCTTCTACTCTACTGTGTTTCCTATGTGTTCTGAAAAGTGAGCTTGCTCAGAACAAAAAAACTGTGCTTCCTACACACACGGCCATATCTAGTTCAAGTCTGCTTAGGAACCTGACAAGAACAGTAGATCCTCTTCAGTCCAATACACTGTACTTGCTGCGAACAGACGACAGTGCTATTTGTCCTGGTATGGCAATGGCAGCACAATAGTGACTCTTTTTACCAGAAAACAACTCTTGCTCGTAGTACCAGAAACTGCATGGGATTCAACTCCATTTAGGACTGCGAAACAAACGCTAGCTCGCCTTACAAGTAACACACTCTGCTTTAGAGAAAAGAGCACTCTTCTGCTCTACTGTGTTTCCTATGGGGTCAAAACAGTGAGCTTGTAAAGAACAAAAGAACTGTGCTTCCTACAAACACGTATCATATCTAGTTCAACTCTGCTTAGGAAACTGACAAGAACAGTAGAACCTATCCAGTCCAATACACTGTACTTGCTGGGAACAGACACGAGTGCTATTTGCACTGAGTATGGCAATGGGAGCGCAATGTGACTTTCCTTACCAGAAAAGAACTCTTGTTCGTAGGACCTGAAACTGCATGGGATTCAACTCCATTTAGGACTAGGAAACAAACGCTAGCTCGCCTTACAAGAAACACACTCTGCTTTTCAGAAAAGAGCACTCTTCTACTCTACTGTGTTTCCTATAGGGCCAGAACAGTGAGCTTGCTCAGAACAAAAGAACTGTGCTTCCTACACACACGGCAATATCTAGTTCAATTCTGGTTAGGAACCTGAAAGAACAGTAGATCCTCTTCAGTCCAATACACTGTACTTGCTGGGAACAGACGCCAGTGCTCTTTGTCCTGTATATGGCAATGGGAGCACAATAGTGACTTTCCTTACCAGAAAACAACTCTTGCTCGTAGGTCCAGAAACTGCATGTGATTCAACTCCATATGGGACTGGGAAAGAAACGCTGGCTCGCCTTACAAGAAACACAATCTGCTTTTGAGAAAAGAGCACTCTTCTACTCTACTGTGCTTTCTATAGGGCCAGAACAGTGAGCTTGCTCAGAACAAAAGAACTGTGCTTCCTACACACACGGCCATATTTAGTTCAACTCTGCTTAGGAAACTGACAAGAACAGTAGCTCCTATTCAGTCCAATACAGTGTAATTGCTTGGAACCGACGCGAGTTCTTTTTGCACTGTGTATGGCAATTGGAGCACAATAGTGACTCGTCTTACCAGAAAACAACTCTTGCACGTAGGACAAAAAACTGCATGTGACTCAACTCCATTTAGGACTGGGAAACAAACGCTAGCTCGCCGTCCAAAAACACACTCTGCTTTTGAGAAAAGAGCACTCTTCTACAATACTGTGTTTCTTATGTGTTCTGAACAGTGAGCTTGCTCAGAACAAAAAAACTCTGCTTCCTACACACACAGCCATATCTAGTTCAAGTCTGCTTACGAAACTGACAAGAACAGTAGCTCCTATTCAGTACGATACACTGTACTTGCTGTGAACAGACGCGAGTGCTATTTGCACTGTATATGGCATTTGGAGCTCAACAGTGACTCGTCTTACCAGAAAACAACTCTTGCTCGTAGGACAAAAAACTGCATGTGACTCAACTCCATTTAGGACTGGGAAACAAACGCGAGCTCGCCTTACATGAAACACACTCTGCTTTTGAGAAAAGAGCACTCTTCTACTCTACTGTGTTTCCTATGGGGTCCAAACAGTGAGCTTGCTCAGAAAGAAAGAACTGTGCTTCCTACATACACGGGCCATATCTAGTTCAACTCTGCTTAGGAAACTGACAAGAACAGTAGCTCCTCTTCAGTCCAATACACTGTACTTGCTCGGAACAGACGCGAGTGCTATTTGCACTGTGTATGGCAATTGGAGCACAATAGTGACTCGTCTTACCAGAAAACAACTCTTGCTCGTAGGACAAAAAACTGCATGTGACTCAACTCCATTTAGGACTGGGAAAGAAACGCTAGCTCGCCTTCCAAAAACACACTCTGCTTTTGAGAAAAGAGCACTCTTCTACTCTACTGTGTTTCTTACGTGTTCCGAACAGTGAGCTTGCTCAGAACAAAAAAACTGTGCTTCCTACACACACGGCCATATGTAGTTCAAGTCTGCTTAGGAAACTGACAAGAACAGTAGCTCCTATTCAGTCTGATACACTGTACTTGCTGGGAACAGACGCGAGTGCTACTTGCACTGTATATGACATTTGGAGCGCAACAGTGACTCTTCTTACCAGAAAACAACTCTTGCTCGTAGGACCAGAAACTGCATGTGATTCAACTCCATATAGGACTGGGAAAGAAACGCTAGAGCCCCTTACAAGAAACACAATCTGCTTTTGAGAAAAGAGCACTCTACTACTCTACTGTGTTTCCTATAGGGCCAGAACAGTGAGCTTGCTCAGAACAAAAGAACTGTGCTTCCTACACACACGGCCATATCTAGTTCAACTCTGCTTAGGAACCTGACAAGAACAGTAGATCCTCTTCAGTCCAATACACTGTACATGCAGGGAACAGACGCGTGTGCTATTTGCCCTGTGTATGACAATGGGAGCACAATAGTGACTCTTCTTACCAGACAACAACTCTTGCTCGTAGGACCAGAAACTGCATGTGATACAACTCCACTTAGGACTGGGAAACAAACACTAACTCGCCTTACAAGAAACACACTCTGATTTAGAGAAAAAAGCACTCTTCTACTCTATTGTGTTTCCTAGGAGGTCCGAACAGTGAACTTGCTCAGAACAAAAGAACTGTGCTTCCTACACACACGGCCATATCTAGTTCAATTCTGCTTAGGAACCTGACAAGAACAGTAGACCCTTTTCAGTCCAATACACTGTACTGCTGGGAACAGACAACAGTGCTATTTGTCCTGTGTATGGCAATGGCAGCGCAATAGTGACTTTTCTTACCATAAAACAACTCTTGCTCGTAGGACCAGAAACTGCATGTGATTCAACTCCATTTAGGACTGAGAAACAAATGCTAGCTCGCCTTACATGAAACACACTCTGCTTTTGAGAAAAGAGCACTCTTCTACTCTACTGTGTTTCTTATGGGGTCCAAACAGTGAGCTTGCTCAGAACCAAAGAACTGTGCTTCCTACACACACGGATCATATCTAGTTCAACTCTGCTTAGTAAACTGACAAGAACAGTAGCTCCTATTCAGTCCAATACAATGTACTTGCGGGGAACAGACGCGAGTGCTATTTGCACTGTGTATGGCAATTGGAGCCCAATAATGACTTGTCTTACCAGAAAACAACTCTTGCTCGTAGGACAAAAAACTGCATGTGACTAAACTCCATTTAGGACTGGGAAACAAACGCTAGCTCGACTTTTAAGAAACACACTCTGCTTTTGAGAAAAGAGCACTCTTCTACTCTACTGTGTTTCCTATGTGTTCCGAAAAGTGAGCTTGCTCAGAACAAAAAAACTGTGCTTCCTACAAAACGGCCATATATACTTCAAGTCTGCTTAGGAACCTGACAAGAACAGTAGATCCTCTTCAGTCCAATACACTGTACTTGCTGGGAACAGATGCCAGTCCTATTTGTCCTGTGTATGGCAATGGCAGTGCAATAGTGACTCTTCTTACCAGAAAACAACTCTTGCTCGTGGACCAGAAACTGCATGTGATTCAACTCCATTTAGGACTGGGAAACAAACGCGAGCTCGCCTTACAAGAAACACACTCTGCTTTTAAGAAAAGTGCACTCTTCTACTCTACTGTGTTTCCTATAGGGCCAGAACAGTGAGCTTGCTCAGAACATAAGAACTGTGCTTCCTACACACAGGGCCATATCTAGTTCAAGTCTGAATAGGAACCTGACAAGAACAGTAGATCCTCTTCAGTCCAATACACTGT